>NC_060179.1:25556080-25796080 GCF_021184085.1 Oncorhynchus gorbuscha | reverse complement strand
GTGTTCAATGTAGTCAGATTGCCCGGGTGTTCAATGTAGTCAGATTGTCCGGGTGTTACATGTAGTCAGATTTCCCAGGTGTTACACGTAGTCAGATTGCCCAGGTGTTACATGTAGTCAGATTGCCCAGGTGTTATGTAGTCAGATTGCCCGGGTGTTACATGTAGTCAGATTGCCCAGGTGTTATGTGGTCAGATTGCCCGGGTGTTCAATGTAGTCAGATTGCCTGGGTGTTACATGTAGTCAGATTGCCCGGGTGTTCAATGTAGTCAGATTTCCCGGGTGTTACACGTAGTCAGATTGCCCAGGTGTTACATGTAGTCAGATTGCCCGGGTGTTACATGTAGTCAGATTGCCCAGGTGTTACATGTAGTCAGACTGCCCGGGTGTTACATGTGGTCAGATTGCCCGGGTGTTATGTAGTCAGATTGCCCGGGTGTTACAAGTGGTCAGATTGCCCGGGTGTTATGTAGTCAGATTGCCCGGGTGTTACATGTGGTCAGATTGCCCGGGTGTTCAATGTAGTCAGATTGCCCGGGTGTTACATGTATTCAGATTTCCCGGGTGTTCAATGTAGTCAGATTGCCCGGGTGTTACATGTAGTCAGATTGCCCGGGTGTTCAATGTAGTCAGATTGCCCGGGTGTTCAATGTAGTCAGATTTCCCGGGTGTTACACGTAGTCAGATTGCCCGGGTGTTCAATGTAGTCAGATTGCCCGGGTGTTCAATGTAGTCAGATTTCCCGGGTGTTACACGTAGTCAGATTGCCCAGGTTTTGATTTAGAATTGTCTGATTGGGTGTTAGATTTTTCCTTAATTTTTCTATCGTTTGATGAGATTAGCATAAACATTTGATAACATACACACCATGAAGATGAACGTTTATATCATGCTGACATTGAACCATACTACTTCTTAACGTGCCAGACGAGGTGAGATTTCTCACCTGAAGCACTGAGAGACCTATGGGCCTGGTCAAAAGTATTTCACTGTAAGGAAAATAGGTTTCCAGCTGGTACACACAGTCCCAGAACACAGGTCATCCAGGGACTGGGACTGGTGTGGATAACACAGGGTGACTGAATGCTTCTGTCATGCTTCTGAGAATGCCTGTAAGCATAGTCTCATTCATCATCACTGCTGGGAAATGAGAGTGGGTGGGCAAGGGGAGAGAGGTTACCGGCCGTGGGAACCATGGCTGTGTCCCAAATGGCACCCTATTCCTGTTACTTTTGACCAGGGTCCATAGGGGTCTGGTCAAAAGTAACGCACTGTTGGGAATAGGGGGTCCTTTGGAACACAAGCCATGGCTTAATATTGTGTCAACGCCCAGACCATCACCTGCTCCTCCACCTAATCCGTCTCCTGGTCGTTATCTACTCTGTAAGGTCCTGTCTAGAGACTGGTTTGGTTTACGCGGTGGTAGACGACAAGTCCGAAAAGTCGAGTTGGGTCACAGCGGGAACCACTGCTGTAAAGTTACTGTGTTCAAACGTTGCCACGGTCACAGCACATTACCTTACGGGAAGCTTTTAATCTCCGAGTTCACCTCTCCCTTTGACCTTGTTCCTTGTAGGTGGAGATAAAGAAATGACAAAAACACGGAGAGGACAAAATCTCTGTCTAATCCTTCAGGCGAGTCGAATAAAGACATTACATGCAGCTTTAGATTTAGTTTGTGTTTTGTCTAAACAAGATGTGACCGCTGTTGAGAACAAGCCGGGCATGACAACATGGCGCGCTTACAGGACGGCAAGTCTTTCCGCCCGACAAACAGAGTCAGTCAGTCAGTCAGTCAGTGGAATTACACAGTAAACCCTGCTGTGTATGAATAACACTGGTCTGATGCTATCAGGTGTGGGCTCCTACAAAGAGACAGGGGCCTCCAGGGGCCAGGGGAGAGAAACGGACTGATCCCTGGAAGTTACACTCACCCTTATTAGTGTGACTTAAGGTACATTGGCATACAAATTGTGTGTGTGTGTGTGTGTTTGCCCACAATGCCATGGCTGATGTGTATTTTATGTGGGCATATAGCTGCTTGCTGCTTACCACTGTGCCAGTGAAGTGTTGGTGCCAGACATAGACTTAAATAATGGGAGCTGAATAAAGTAAACTAAACTACAGAGGATAAATCATCTTTTTGTGTGTGTAAATCTTTTTTTTTTTTTCCCCTTTTCTACTGGTCTCATTGAGAAAGAGAGTTGATTTATTCAGCCAGACACAACTGAGTTTATCTCCCTTGGGTTAGCAACACATCCTACCATAACCCCCGCACCAAACCCCCCACACAATAACACCGTCTAAGAGAAGTTTACATTACAGACCGGCACGTCAATACGTTTCACCATGCAACACTCACGTCACACGCAGTGGCGTCTGTCTAGACACAACAAAGTCAGCACTCAGCCCACCCGTTTGTCAGCGAGCGAGGCACATTTTCACTCCCTCAGAGTCAGAGCACAGCGGGGCAGCCGCACATGGTCCCTGGGCACGTCCAAAATATGACCCTATTCCCTACATTCTCTAATGCTTCCTGGTCGAAGGAGGAGCACTATATAGGGAATAGGGTGGCATTTGGAAAGCAGACCCTGCATCAAACGTTGAGACATGACTGATAAATACAACTGGCAGAGGAGAGGAGATGGGTGGAAAGTATTTGAGCGATGCGATGTGAACAAAGAGGTCTGAGTAATGAGGAATTCCTTCTCTCAATCACTCACTACACCAAAGCAAAAAGTGGAGCTGGTGTGTGTGTGTCTGTTCCCCCATCAAGCTTCCATGTTATTTAATGTCATTTAGACGGAGACTGACTGACTCTCTCCGTTCTAAATCAAGAACTGAAGTCATAATTAGTATATTCATCTCACAAATAACCTAACCTACACTTTCTGAGATGATGTGTTGACAGATGTATAGTGTGCAATCATCTAACTCTCTCCCCCACACACAGAGACAGAGATACAGAGAGAGACACAAACACACGGGTACGCACACACCCTTTCTCACGCACACCAGATCCAAGACTACGAGTTTATTGATTCACCTATGAGTGAACTAATTGACTAATTTCCAGCCCTTCATATGTCCTAGCTGTGCCTGTGATGCTGTGATGCTGTGATGCTGTGTGTCTGGGAGGTCACAATGGGATGCATCCCAAATGGCACCCTATTACCTAGTGGTTAGAGAGTTGGACTAGGAACCAGAAGGTTGCAAGTTCAAACCCCCGAGCTAACAAGGTACAAATCTGTCGTTCTGCCCCTGAACAGGCAGTTAACCCATTGTTCCTAGGCCGTCATTGAAAATAAGAATTTGTTCTTAACTGACTTGCCTGGTTAAATAAAGGTAAAATTAAAATTAAAAAATATAGTGCACCCATAGGGTCCTGGTCAAAAGTAGTGCACCATGTAGGGAACAAAGTACCATTTGGGATATAGCCTATAACAGCAGGCTCTAGTCTTGTGTCATTATAAAATAGACTGTGGCTCTACTGTCTGTACTATCCGCTGCGCTGTAATTAACAATATCTCTGTAATGATAGATATCAAAGAGAGTGGTGGCAGACACACACATACAGCATGCATGCACAAACACACACACACACAGAGAGAAATAATTATTTGAATTGTGAGAGAAAAAAGAGAGTGAAAGAGAGGGGGGGTGAAAGAGAGAGGGGGAGAGAGTGAGGGGTGAAAGAGAGAGGGGGAGAGAGTGAGGGAGAGAAAGAGAGACCCCACACTCTCCCTGCCCCTCACACAGTCAGCTCAAGCATTTGTGATTCATGAACTATTAAACACAAAGCATTGACTCTGTGGTTAGATCTCCCAGAACGGGCCAGAGTCATTTGTTTAGCTTTGTAATAAAAGCAATATTCCAACTTACATTTCATAATTACAACTCAGCTTTCAATTGCGTTTCTTTCCCAGTCCCTGTCATTCCCCTCAAAGTCTGTCTGTCAGATCCCAACCTCATGCAGTATCTCAAACAGACACAGAGCGAGAGAGGGAGAGAGAGAAGAGAGAAGAGATAAATGAGAGAGAGAGAGAGAGAGAGAGAGAGAGAGAGAGAGAGAGAGAGAGAGAGAGAGAGAGAGAGAGAGAGAGAGAGAGAGAGAGAGAGAGAGAGAGAGAGAGAGAGAGAGAGAGAGAGCTTTAGATAGAGAACACTGCCTTTACAAGAAAGAGAACAAACTAAAAGAATCAGATGGAGAGAGAGAGAATGCAAGATCAGAGCCTGTGAAAGTCTTGTCAGAACTCCACAACACTGTTCTGTCAACTCATTCAACTCAAGCTCTTAAAACTGTAATCCTTCTCTCTGAGATAAAGCCTGGAGACAGGGAACAACAACCGTATCCCAGGCTCAATACTGCCATCTAGAGTTCATATAAGTAACTGTTGATGCAATATGATAAGAATACAGTATTAAGACATCAATGTTAGAGACCTGGGCCAGTATCCATAACGTGTCTCAGAATAGGAGTGCTGATGTAAGATCAGACCCTCCCTGACCATGTATTCTTCTTCACTATGATCTAAAAGGATAAATTGATCAGCACTACTCCTAGACGCTTTGGGCTCCCGAGAGGGGCAGCGGTCTAAGGCACTGCATCTCAGTGCTAGAGGCATCACTACAGTCCCTGGGTCGATTCCAGGCTGTATCACATCAGGCCGTGATTGGGAGTCCCACAGGGCGGCGCACAATAGTCCCAGCGTCGTCCGGGTTTGACCAGGGTAGGCCACCATTATAAATAAGAATTTGTTCGTAACTGACTTGACCAGTTAAATAAAGGTTCCATTTCAAATGTTTAAAAAAACGATTTGTGAACACCAGCCTCGGCCCAGTTACTAAAGGAGAACAACAGAGAAGGTGTCTGGGCAGATAAGATGATCTACAGCCCAGAGATAACAATGTCTGGGTGGGGTTGCCAGATTTTGTGGGTTACATTGTCACGTAATGAGGTAGTTGGAGCTGAAATCCCCCACCCCCCTGTGTCCATAGTCCTCATTCATACACACCTGAAGAGGTGATGGGGAGTTGACAACCTGTTGGTGATAAACACATAGATACGAAAGACAACACAAACACTGATTACTCAGCAATGACCTCATAAAGTCTGTAACTCACTGTTTGTCAGATGCATCTTCATTTTGACGCTAACAGCGGCCACCCTTTCTCCTATAAAAACACCTGAGAATGACATTGTGGATTTTTATCACGAGAAGAACAAAGGTCACACACAATGCACAATGTTGCTGGCAAAGATACTGTAAAATGAACAAAAGGCCTTTTCATAGATATAAAAAACAGATGTATTTATTGTCTATGGGTCTTTTCAGGTATTTAGTCAAGAACACTCTTCAGATAGATCATTCTAGGCACAAGCATAAAGGTCCTTTATCCTCAAACTTCTCTATTTAAATAAACGATCAGTGTTTAGCCATAATATTACAGTATGTGTCCATTCATATAATCTGTCATTCCAAGACCAACCCCTTCTATCCGTAAACTCTGAGACCAACAGAAAACACTAACACTGAACTTGGCCATCAGTGTTGTAGTTGCCTCCAATAATACCACTGCAATTCACCCTTCAACCAACCCATCCATCTGCACATGTATTCTTTTACAGGGCCTCATAATGGCAGCACTTCTTTTCTAACTGGGGACTCTTTCTCCCATTAAACTATATAGTATCAGAGCCTTTAGTCAGAGATGCTGTCACCCTGCCAGCTGTTTCCACCCCCTGTACTTGACTTGATCTTATGTGATTTAGTACCCCTGTAATTCACACTACTAACATGCCCTTCTCTTCTCCTCTTGTGTCTTTTAACAAACAACGCTCCCTGATGATACGGCTCAGTTGTTTGTTTGCGCTGTTGCCGGGGCAACTGTTGTGTCTCTGGTTGTCAGGGCAAGGAAGGAGAGGAGGAGGACTGGCGTCAGGAAGTTCAGAGCAGGGTGAGGTGTCTGCCAGCCCTGGCACTCTCTTTCTTTCCCCCTCTCCTGCTCTAGCTCTCATTCTCTCCCAGGCTCTCTCTCTATTCTAAATACAGAATAGAACAAAGAGATATACTGATATTGGGGCTGGGCTCTGAAGCTGCAATTGGACCAGATTTTCGCACGCACGCACGCACGCACACACACACACACACACCTTAGTATTCTTTGTTTTCTTTATTATTTTGCTTAGGTCAGGGTGTGACATGGGTGATGTATGTGTTTTTATACTGTCTAGGGGTTTTGTATGTTTATGGGGGTGTATACTATCTAGGTGTTTATGTATGTCTATGGTTGCCTAGATTGGTTCTCAATTAGAGGCAGCTGTTTATTGTTGTCTCTGATTGGAAACCATATTTAGGCAGCCATCTTCTTTGGGTATTTCGTGGGTTATTGTCTGTGTAAGTTGCCTGTGTCAGCACTATATTAAGCTTCACCTTCGTTTTGTTGTTTTTGTAGTTTGTTTATGTGTTTCTTCGTCGTCATTAAAGGAACATGTATTCATATCACGCCGCTTGGTCCTTTTGCTTGGTCTGTCACGTTCGGTGAATGGAGGAGGAGACCAAGGCACAGCGTGATATGAATACATGTTCCTTTAATGACCACGAAGAAACACATAAACAAACTACAAAAACAACAAAACAAACATAAGAGAATAAAAAAACAAAAGAAGAACAATACAAACTGAATGACTAAAAAGGTGTGTTTCCAGATCTCTTTCTGCCCCCTCGGGTTCTCTAGAAGGCTATTCCAGAGGCATAATAACTAAAGGCTGTCTCTCCATGCCTCTTGGTCCTTGGCTTTGGGATAGTTAAAAGGCCAGTGCTAGAAGACCTGAGGGACCTACTGGGTACATAACTTAAAAGCATGTCTGACATGTATTGGGGAGCACAATCGTGGATTGATTTAAAAACAAACAGAAGCATTTTTAAATGAATTCTAAAACTCAGGCAGCCAGTGCAGAGACATTAAAACCGGTGTAATAAGTGCTCTCCTTCTGGTCTTGGTCAGTACCCGTGCTGCAGAATTCTGTATGTTTTGCAGTTGATCAATGGCTTTCTTGGGTAGACCAGACAGGAGTGCATTACAGTAATCAAGTCTGCTTGTAATAAAAGCATGGATAAGTTTCTCTGTATCAGCTTGAGAGAGAAACGGCCGCACCTTGGCAATGTTCCTCAGGTGGTAAAAAGCTATTTTGGTCACATTCCTCATGTGTGATTCGAAATTGAGTTCAGATTCTAAAATAACACCTAGGTTTTTTACCTGGTGTTTTATCTTTAATGCCGTGAATTACAATGTGTGGACAGATTCTCTCTCTGTGCTTTGGCTCCAACAATAAGTACCTCGGCCTTGTCTTGATTTAGCTGGAGGAAGTTGTGATCCAAACAAGTATTTAAATCACTAATACAGTACAATAATTTATCTATGGAGCTAAAATCCTCAGGAATGTAAAAGTTGTGTATCGTCTATGTAGCAGTGAAAATCAATGCTATGCTTTCTGATAACGCTGCCAAGGGGTAACATATATAAACTGAACAGTACCGGACCCAAAATCGAACCCTTGTGGAATGCCACATGTGATATGTATTCTCTATTAGTTATGTTCACCCAGGGTTACGCTATTTCAATCTCCTACTGTCCTCCTGAATCCCCTAGAGAGTAAGGGTACACTACCGCCTCCCCCCCCCATGTTCGGGGGACCCCCGGCCGGGTGGTACAGAGCACAAAAGCGCATCTGTTCATTCACAGAGGGGGTTCTGATATCTCCTGTACGAATATATGACCTTAATAGAGTGTCCTGGTGGCGTGTTTGTGTAGGGGGTTTATGGTTTGTTTGCAAATAGGAACAGGGTCACTATTAAGCTCCGGTGAGACCGAGGACAGGGGTAGTGCGAGTGCTCAGTCCAGACAACTGACAACAACCGCTTTAATGCAGTAACCTTCTCTTACCTACATGTTCATTTAACGGTAAGGCAGGAGATGGCAGGGAGACTTCATTGTCAGTTGGAGAGGAGAATACGTTATTGCAACATGGCTGTATGTCGCTCTGGATAAGAGCGTCGGCCAAATGACTAAAATGTCATGTAAATGTACCGTTTCAGAAAGGGGTCAGCTGGAGCCCTCTCGGGAGGAACTGGCCCTCTCTGTTGTTTTCTGAACTAACCATAGAACAACACAGTGCTGCCAGCTGAAGGCTGCTTCTCTCCACCAGCTCAACTTGTTACTTGTTGTTTCTGTGTGTGGTTTTACCAGCATCGTCTGTGGAGACGGTTATGCTTTCTCCTTGTGTACGTTCCAGTGGTTCATAAAGCCTGTGTCACATTCGTTTCCAGTGTGGATTGTGCTGCAGGTAACACTAGGCAAAAGGACATATACTTGAATGTGATGTCATATAAATGAATGTGATGTACTAGCCTCTGAATCCCCAGTATTTGTCCCGGTCTATAACAGTCTATAACACACTTACCTCTAATGGTGGGAAACACAGACGGACAGACACAGAGACAGTTTGGTTGACTATTTGGCTTTTACATATAACCATTCAAATAGTCAAATAAAAGTACTTGTTTTGGGCTGTGTATTTGAAAATACTCAAATGCACAGAAAAAAGTATTTGAATAAAAAAATACACAAAACCACATGCATTTGAACCGAGGTCTGATATTCACATGCACACACTACTGGCATACTACCCTCCCCCCGCAGGGCCACCAACCCCCCCAATAAAAAGGTTGTATAAAATACTATATTCTCCCTGGAGGTCGTTGCCATAGAATTAGGAATTAGAATACTACAACTGACATGGACATTCTTATGACGAGATAAAGGTCAGCCATTTTGGTCAGGGAGTTGGTTTGCCACTGCTGTGATAAGGTGTGTGTGTGTGTGTGTGTGTGTGTGTGTGTGTGTGTGTGTGTGTGTGTGTGTGTGTGTGTGTGTGTGTGTGTGTGTGTGTGTGTGTGTGTGTGTGTGTGTGTGTGTGTGTGTGTGTGTGTGTGTGTGTGTGTGTGTGTGTGTGTGTGTGTGTGTGTGTGTGTGTGTGTGTGTGTACACGCATGAACACCTGGAGTGGGCTTGTCACAGAATATGATAATTCCTAGGAAGGGCTGTGGCAGTCATGAAATTTCGGCAGCCAGTGATTGTCAAGCCAATCACTGTCAGTCTCATGGTAATTGACCGTAAATGAACATAAACACATTGATGCAGACCTTTGGAACATCTACATTTTAAAAGTCTAATAAATCCATTTAATACAGTCTACACCATTACAATAAATCCATGATTTATTTTAGACCGGTCTAAAGAAACATGATATGAAGAAATAAAGTATATCATACTCTGAGTTGTCCTTACGTTAGGTCCTGATCCGGCTATGCCGTATGGCTGTGTGCTACACTAGTTCATTTAGTAGACAAGATTAGCTTACAATTCCGTTGCATTATTTTATATTATAATATGAAGAATACAATTGAACATAGCTGAATAAAATAGGAAATATATTATCTACAAACAATTTGAAGGAGTGAGCAAACACATCTATTCTCTGTTGAGAGGTTAACAAAGAAACAGGTCCTCCTATATGCTTCATTTAGAGTTATGGAACTTTAGTTGTGATACAAATATTGGGCTGTAATGTTTAGAATTTTAATACATTCTAAGGCTGCATGATGCGACTACAATTATGATTGGAAAAAAAGTTGCATGAAAGGCATGAGCTCTGCTTTGTTTTTAGCGCAGGCTGTACACACTTCATCATCAGTCTTCATCAATTTGGCAAGCGCTTGATAATACCTCGAATTTCCCTGCGGCATCCCCTTTGTGTGGTCATAATGCTTCCTGAACAAATCCGTGCCATTTGCGGACAGTGTCTGTTGTGCCCTTGGGCTGAATATAATCATTATAATTCCCTTCTCCCATCTGCATGCTCCAAAGCACCTCTCACTCAAATGGCTCTCCGTCACATGATCGGGTCTTTCTCACAGGCTACAAGTGAAGACAAACACTTCGAGGACACAACTGTGTGCGTCCTCATCCAATTCCCGAGGCGTATATTCAAGATATTGGAAGAACTGTCCACATTTACTTTTCGTCAGCCAACAAGATGAGTAGGCCTAACGAACAGCAAAAGCACCAGCCTATGTCATTCTACTATCCCCCATAGTACAAGTTGACCCATTCTATTCTGTGCGAGAAATAACTATTCCAAACACAGTCTGGGAAGGTTATGGGATGGGATAGATCTCAAATGAACACAACCACTAACATCACAAATGTGGCTCACATAACAGATCAGAACTTTTAGCTTGAAATATTAATAAACTATTAGCCTATTTCTCCACGTTATAAGCAGAGGAAATGGGCACATGGCAGTAGGCTATAAGCAGGAATGTTCCATTAGCTGGAAAACACCATTCTCAAAAGTGAACGCAAATGCAATTATGCATGTCATGTTTCTACTATAAAGATGCATTGTTATGGTGACAATGATCTTCCCCAAAGGCGAAACGTATGTGCTGTGTGTATGTATGCCAGTTATGCTGTGTGCTTCATTTGAAGAAGTTATTTGGCCACTTTAGTCGGGATACAAACCCTATCAAAACATACAGTGTTGTGAAAAAGTATTTGCCCCCTTCCCGATTTCTTGTTTTTTGTCACATTTAAATGTTTCAGATCATCAAGCAAATGTTAATATTACACAAAGATAAACCAAGTAAACACAAAATGTAGTTTTTAAGTGATCATTTTATTTATGAAGGGAAAAAAGCTATCCGAACCTTCATGGCCTATGTGACAAAGTAATTGCTCCCCCTCGTTAAATCATGAATTTACTGTGGTTAATCACATTTTCTGGAAAGCTGAGTTTAATTCCGCAAGCCACACCCAGGCCTGATTACTGCCAGACCTGATGAATGAAGAAATCACTTAAATAGAACCTGTCTGACAACGTGAAGTAGGCCAAAAGATCTCAAAAAGCAAGACATCATGCTGCGATCCAAAGAAATTCAGGACCAGTTGAGAAACAAAGTAATTGACATCTATCAGTCTGGAAAGGGTTACAAAGCCATTTCTAAAGCTTTGGGACTCCAGCAAACCACGGTGAGAGCCATTATCCACAAATGGAGAAAATTTGGAACAGTGGTGAACCTTCCCATGAGTGGCCGGCCTACCAAAATTACCCCAAGAGCGCAGCGACGACTCATCCAAGAGGTCACAAAAGAACCCACAACAACATCTAAAGAACTGCAGGCCTCACTTGCCTCAGTTAAGGTCAGTGTTCATGACTCAACCATAAGAAAGAGACTGGGGGGAAATGGTTTCAACGGCAGATTTCCAAGGTGAAAACCACTGCTGACCAAAAAGAACAAAAAGGCTTGTCTCACTTTTGACAAAAAAAAAACATCTTGATGATTCCCAAGACTTTTGGGAAAATATTCTGTGGACAGACGAGACAAAAGTTGAACTTTTTGGACTTTTCGTTACATCTGGCGTAAACGAACATCATACCAATGGTCAAATATGGTGGTGGTAGTGTGATGGTCTGTGGCTCCTTTGCTGCTTCAGGACCTGGGCAACTTGCTGTGATTGATGGAGCCATGAATTCTGCTCTCTACCAAAAAATCCTGAAGCAGAATGTCCGGCCATCAGTTCGTGACCTCAAGCTGAAGCGCACTTGGGTTCTGCAGCAGGACAATGATCCAAAACACACCAGCAAGTCCACCCCTGAATGGCTTTAAAAAAACTAAATGAATGTTTGGAGTGGCCTAGTCAAAGTCCGGACTTGAATCCGATTGAGATGCTGTGGCGTGACCTTAAAAAGGCGGTTCAGGCTCGAAAACCCTTCGATGTGGCTGAATTAAAACATTTCTGCAAAGAGTGGGCCAAAAGTCCTCCACAGCGATGTGAAAGACTCATTGCCAGTTATCGCAAATGCTTGATTGCAGTTGTTGCTGCTGAGGGTGGCACAACCAGTTATTAGGTTTAGTGGGCAATTGCTTTGTCACATAGGGCCATGAAGGTTCGGATAGCTTTTTTTCCCTAAATAAATAAAATCATCAATTAAAGACTGCATTTTGTATTTACTTGGGTTATCTTTGTGTAATATTTACATTTGTTTGATGATCTGAGACATTTAAATGTGACAAATGTGCAAAAAAAAACAAGAAATCAGGAAGGGGGCAAATACTTTTTCACAGCACTGTATATGCCTATGGGCTAGGCTACATGAGGTGTGTGACTATGATTTGCCTTACTGCATTCAAGCTGGTCATCATTCACAAGTGATAATATCTCATCCACAAGTGATAGGCTAATATTGTCACCCATCAGACTATTCTTGATTTAATCACGTATTTACATATCCTGAATAATATATGTGTGAAATTTGTTTTGATTTAGAATGAACCATTATCATGTACCTGTATGGGGAAAATACATGTCATCTATGCACTTAAATAGCGAATGGAGGACGTTTTCCTGTGGTTCGTTTTCATGCCAGCCAGGTAAGCTATACTCTTGTTTTAAAGAGAAGCAATGTGCTTAATAGTATTAATGTTGCGAAATAAATATAGTAGGCCTAGACTATAAAAAGCTGATGGGATCCTCCTCTTTTTAACAGAGGCCATCACTCTGTTTTCTCACACACTTACATAACTTATAGAAATGTTGTGCAACATGAGCTCATAGACTCTCATGAAGTGTTTGATAAGATTTTTGATTACATTTGCATTGATGTCAGATATATTGGAGGGACAGTAGAGTGCTGAGTACCAGGCAGTTAGCAAGTTAGCATCAGCAGGATCAGAGCTTGGAGAAGCCTAATTAACGTGACTAAGCGATCACATGGAATTTGACTGCCAGCATGACTCTGGTGTGGCTGGTGTGGCAGTAATACATTTACCGTAAAAGCCCTATTCCTGGCTTGACTTAGTATCACAGTTGTGTGAGCAACTGGAGTCATAGAATAACAAAGACACTCCTGGCTTGGCATGCAGTACCCCATGCCAGCTCCTCAGTGCTTTGTTACAATATGGTGGTTTGGTTTGGTCAAAACAAGAACAGTGACAACACATGTCTACAGAAAGTGGCAGAGTCATCATTGCACCTGGTTAGTTTGGCACGCTGTGTGTGTGTGTTAAGTTGGTAACCCTCTGCTACACACAGATGGTGGAGTCTGGCAGAAGCTCAACGAGTGGGAGAGAGAGACACCAGTGGCCCAGTCTGAACCATAGAGAACAACAATAAACACCAGGGTCATGTTCAGCACGTATAAAGCGACAAAAACAGAGGAAAACGGGGAGGTACTATCTGCAGTCCAATAAGAAATGCTTTTTTACTCTTTGTTGCGCAGTGCTTTGCTACGGTATGCCCTAGTGAATACACCCCATGGTTCACAGGAGAATTCAGTGTCAGTCACTGGCTCCTACTCCATCTGTGGCCACTAGAGGTCTGTGTAACCTCATATACACAGTGACTCAAACATCCACTTCTCTAGTATGTTCACTCACAGATTGCTGTAACAATGAATGATCTACAAACTACATTCCTGGATCCATACAACTTTGTGTGCATCTCAAATGGCACCATATTCCCTATATAGTGCACAACCTTTGACCAGAAACCTATATGGAAAAGGGTGTCTTTCGGGATGCCACCTTCGAATACAGGCTGTGGCTGCGAATACAGAGGTTTCACACCGCGTCCTTCCAGAAATCTCTTTCTCGAACCTAAGGATCCGAATCACGTTCTGCGCTTGCGTTACTTTACGCACACTACGTAGCTACTGCTCACACTCCTGCTCCCTTCATGTTTTTCTCTTTTACTCACCCTCTTCTCAACCATGATGACGTAGCCCGTCTCTGCCTGTGTAGGGACAGCTAAAATAAAAACCGTGCAGCGATTTTAAATGAACATTCCAAAAAACAATCCCTGTCTGTTATAAGGAATATTGCACTTGCACAAGCAGGACGCAGTCCCCACGTTTTGTGTGATGATGTAGGCTAATCTCTATAGTTGCTGCCATGTCGTAGCCACTAGCCAGAGTTCCTGAAAAAAGAACACGAATACTTTGACTGCCTGCCTGCCTCCTGCTTAGCCGATGCTTGCAACGATGATGAAACAACAACATTAATTGTCTAATTAGACTGCGTGTCTGTGTCTTGCTTGTGTTTGAAATGCTGCCTAGATAGCAGCGTGTAACACTCCAAAAACTGTCTGCGTTTTAACCTCATGCAGGCCCGACGAACCACTATTACCGCTTCTCAAAGATCATACAACTGCAGCACAAGAAGCACACCTAGCTGTTCCACCTCTGGGCAGCCGAGCTGTATACAGCCGAGCGTGTATCTGGACCAGTAACCAGAGTCTGACAGCGGTGCGCTGTCCTTACATCTTTGTCAACTACCGCTTAAGACAGCATACTATTTGTAATTGATCATCTTCATTTCATCGTGAAAGTAGATGTAAAAAGAACGAGTCAATGTTCGCAATGATGATGAGAAAATAATATTCAACCGCTATTTTGACTGTAGTGTCTGTCTTGCTTGTGTTTGATATGCCGGCCTAAATGGCTGCATGTAACTCAGCAGCTAAGGAGAACATGAAATCACAAGACAGCCTTTGCGTCGTGCTTAGGTTTGCAATACTTTTACAGCAGGCGACAACGTTTGTACGAACATGCCGATCATGTTGTTTTGTGCACAACATCAACATGACAGCTGCATGTAGCCTAACGCCCCTCCTGACAAAATGACATTCAACCGCGCTTGAGGCAAGGAATGCACAGTTCGAACATGTCGACTATGTCTTTAGCTTCGACTGTAAAAATAAAATAGGGCTTTAGTTTTAGATATCAAGTTTCCCTCCGAGGGTCAGGAAATGGACAGCAGCAGCGGAGTGGGCAGCACAGTGGGCAGCAGAGTGGGCAGCACAGTGGGCAGCAGAGTGGGCAGCACAGTGGGCAGCAGAGTGGGCAGCACAGTGGGCAGCAGAGTGGGCAGCACAGTGGGCAGCAGCTACATAAAAGTAAATTCTGCACATGCAGAGAAATATCTATCATTAGAGATTTTTATCAAGTCAGGTTCCAGAAAATCTGGAACCGCAGCCACTCTGTTGGATATTATCTCCATCACAACTCCCTGAGTCCTAATCAAAACAGTGTGGCTTATCTGAAGTCAAGTTCAGATCGCATGATGTCCACTATAATTGCAATCCTCTGTTTTTGTCAGCTTAATTAAGACAATAGGACAGTCCTATTGTCACCAACCACTGGGCATCTCTGTATTTCTATAGTCTGCAAGGCCATTAAGTAAGACTGATAGACCTCTCTCCCTCTCTCTCTACCAGGACCGGCCCAGTCTCAATGGGCTGTACCAGGCAAAACCCTTCACTATATTAGGCCAAGCCTTCACACAGAATCACAAATGACCTCATTGCATCATCCCCTCTGAACATCTGCTATCTGTGGACTAGACTGTCGGCTATAGCCGTTAAGAGTCAGACACACAGCTATCAGAATTATGATCAATCAGAGATAAGACCAAGCAGGGTCATTTCATATAATCAACTCACAAAATGCCCCTTTGATTAAATATGGTTTATATAGTGTGAAACGACCAACAGAGTCCTCTCCTTCTCGAACAGGGAAAACATTAAACACATATGAATAATTAGTCTACTTCAGCTCATCCAGACGCCACTTTACAAATGAGCACTCTGGATGTGCTGTGCTCTGCAGATGACACGGCCTTCTGAAGTGGGGGAGGACATTGATTATCTGTCACTACAGAAGAGACTAAGGGGAGAGAGAATAAGAGGGGGAAAGGGGATAGAGATGGTCAACTACTGTGTAATTGGACTCCTGCTTCCCCATCTGGGGAGAGGGAGTGGCCATGCAAGACACTCAGACAGGAATGAGCGGAAAGGATGTGGTCCGTTCTGTTCAGTACAACAAGTTGGTCTACACGCGTTACAGAAAGTCATGCTACGCTAAAGCATGACTTTGGCTGATCTGTATTTGAACATATACTGCAGAGCAATAGGTGTTGGAAAAGACAGAAAGAAATAGAAAACAGCAGGTAATCTTAGGGATTTAAAGTAGCATTTTGTAAGGCTATGAGTCAGCTATTTCCCTCTGTGGGTGTGTGTTTCTCCCTTAGCATGAATCGAGTATCAGAAGAATGAGGCCTTTCATTACAACAGAGCCAGAGCCCAGGGATAATCCCCTTTGTACTTTATTCTACCTACCTACCTATCGCTGGAGGTAAGGATTATAATGCGGGAGAGAGCGGGAGAGAGCGGGAGAGAGAGAGAGAGAGCAGGAGAGAGAGCGAGAGCGGGAGAAAGAGAGAGAGCTTTGATAACAGAGAACACTACCTTTACAAGAAAGAGAACAAATTGAATTTGACATGAGACAAGATACCTCAGTGCCTGGTCAGACAAGGTGACAGGAGGAGAAAGAACAGACACCCCCTCACTGTGCAATCCAGGAAAAGCACCTCAAGTCACACAAGAAACTTCCGGGAATCAAAAAAGACCCTCAAACAAAAAATATAAAGGAATATAGTGTTTGTTTGTTCACTCATTCATTGCCCTTATGAATTACAGCCTAAATTGTTATGAATGGTTGAATCACACATTTCTTGACCAACACACACACATACGCACACTGGTGCTCAGTGTGTGGGAGAGGGCATGATAACAGGTAGATAAATACATCTCAACCCCACAGTGTACTTCACATCAACTGAGTTGAGCTGCGACATCGCAAAGTTTTTATCAAAAACGATGGATTTGGCACGAAAATACTGAGAATAGCAATTACACAGAAAAAAACACAGTACATTGTGGAGTTGAGTTTTACTTGGCCAGATAACAGGTGGCTGTAAGCACTGTGAAGAACACAGCAAGACACTTCTAAACCATTCTGTACTACCATGGAGTAGCAATGTAACGGATGGGAAACGGCTAGCTAGTTAGCGGTGGTGCGCGCTAAATAGTGTTTCAATCGGTGATGTCACTTGCTCTGAGACCTTGAAGGCTTTTGTGGAGCAATGGGTAACGATGCTTCGTGGGTGACTGTTGTTGATGTGTGCAGAGGGTCCCTGGTTCAAGCCCGGGTATGGGTGAGGGGACGGACTAAAGTTATACTGTTACAGCTACACTACAGCATGGGAATGTGTGTGTGAGTGTGTGTGTGTGTGCATAATTTGTTTTGTTTCATCTAGTTTGGCTGTGGATTATCATGTATCTGTTATTCATGGTTATCCTACATTTACTGTACACAATTTGTCTTGCCTCTTAGATTATAGAGAGAGACCATTTGCAATGCAATCATCTGTTGTCTAGAGCCTGACTGTCATGTAAGTGTTTCTTATTCACAAAGGAAGGAAATTCCGTTCAGTGTTTATGAATGTGTTTTCCTTAATCAGCATATCTGGAGGTTGTTGTTGTTGTGGAATTTGGTAGTCTAGCTCAGCCGTAATGAAGACGCTAGCAACATCTTAAAGTCAGAACTCAATGACCCTCCATGAAAATAGAGTCATTATCTTCACTGGCATATTTGAAATGTGAATCAGTATTCAGTCTGGTTTTGTTTAGTAGTTGTTAGTGGGAAAATGGGGCTTGAAGAGCAGAAGATGTGAACCCATCGACCCCTGTGCGTGAATGCCTGTGTGTGTGTGTGTGTGTGTGTGTGTGTGTAAGCACATTTTTCTGATCTTACCCAACAGTTCCATGGCATCATCCTCATCCTCTATTTCCTCCTCGGTGAGTGAGGGGGCGGAGCTATGGGCGGAGTCAAAGGAATCCTGGGACAACATGGCCGCCAGGAGCTTCTTGTGGTGCTGCTGCTGCTGCTTCAACCCTTTACTCTTCCCCTCCATCTTCACACTGGAGATAGAGGAAGGGGAGGGGTTACAACAGGAATAGGAGAGGTTAGAATGGGAAGGGGCGGGGTTTTCAACCTGCCCCTGACTGAGTCTGTAATACCAACATGTTTCAAGCAGACCACCATAGTCCCTGTGCTCAAGAACACTAAGGTAACCTGCCTAAATGACTACTGACCCGTAGCACTCTAATTTGTAGTCAGGAATTGCTTTGAAAGGCTGGTCATGGCTCACATCAACACCATTATCCCAGAAACTGTAGACCCACTCCAATTTGCATACCGCCCCAACAGATCCACAGATGATGCAATCTCTACTGCACTCCAATCTGCCCTTTCCCACCTGGACAAAAGGAACACCTATGTGAGAATGCTATTTACTGACTACAGCATGGCGTTCAACACCATAGTGCCCTCAAAGCTCATCACTAAGCTAAGAATCCTGGGACTAAACACCTCCCTCTGCAACTGGATCCTGGACTTCCTGATGGGCCGCCCTCAGTTGGTAAGGTTAGATAACATCTGCCACACTGATCCTCAACACTGTGGCCCCTTGGGTGTGTGCTCAGTCCTCTCCTGTACTCCCGGTTCACCCATGACTGCATGGCCAGGCACGACTCCAACACCATCATTAAGTTTGCTGACGACACAACAGTGGTAGGCCTGATCACCGACAACGACGAGAAAGCCTATAGGGAGGAGGTCAGAGTCCTGGCCGTGTGGTGCCAGGACAACAACCTCTCCCTCAATGTGATCAAGACAAAGGAGATGATTGTGGATTACAGGAAAAGGAGGACCGAGCACACCCCCATTCGCCTCGATGGGGCTGTAGTGGAGGAGGTTGAGAGCTTCAAGTTCCTTGGTGTCCACATCAGCAACAAACTATCACAGTTCAAACCCACCAAGACAGTCGTGAAGAGGGCACGACAAAGCCTATTCCCCCCCAGGAGACTGAAATGATTTGGCATGTGTCCTCAGAAAGTTCTACATATGCACCATTAAGAGCATACTGGTTGCATAACTATCTGGTACGGCAACTGCTCAGCATCCAACCGCAAGGCACTACAAAGGGTAGTGCGTACGGCCCAGTACATCACTGGGGCCAAGCTTCCTGCCATCCAGGACCTCTATACCAGGCAGTGTCAGAGGAAGGCCCTAAAAAATTGTCAAAGACTCCAGTCACCCAAGTCATAGACAGTTCTCTCTGCTACCGCACGGCCAGCGGTACCGGAGCGCCAAGTCTAGATCCAAAAGGCTTCTTAACAGCTTCTACCCCCAAGCCATAAGACTCCCAAACAGCTAATCAAATGGCTACCGAGACTAATTGCATTGTCCCCGAACCCCCTCTTTTACGCTGCTGCTACTCTCTGTTATTATCTATGCATAGTCACATTAACTCTACCTACATGTACTGTAGATATTACCTCAATTACCTCAACTAACCTGTAAGCCCACACACTGAATCTGTACCAGTACCCCCTGTATATAGCCTCACTACTGTTATTTTACTGCTGCTCTTTAATTATTCGTTGTTTTTATTTCAACACTTATTTTTCTTAAAACTGCATTGTTGGTTAAGGGCTTGTAAGTAAGCTTTGTATTCGGTGCATGTGACAAATCCAATTGGATTTGATATCACAGACAAAAGGAGAAACCCAGACATGACACAGGATGTATGAATCTAAAGCATCCATTTAGAACCTCCCCTCACCACCAAATATGGTGGTGAAAGGAAGTCCGGTGGTGGAAAGTGAAGATGGAGCTCGTTGAAAATGTTCTCATTGATGAAACATTCCATCTCAATACGGTTTTCTGTTCCTAAAACTATAATCTGTTACGAACAGATTTTGTAGACTTGACCCTTTCTAAAAGTTGTTTTAAAAAATGGTGTTGTTTAGAAGGAGTGCAATTCACAGAGTAGGTATTACCAAACGGAAATATGCTCTGCCCACCTCCTTGCTTGTCCTGCCCACCATGCTTCATTTTCTCCCTTTGGAAACGACACCAATGATACCTCTTGGTTTAGTTATCAGTATCTTTGTTTGTATGGTTAGAGCTTGTGTTAATCTGCTTCAATCATTTACTCCTCATCTTTTTCTTCACACCGTATAGACAGGAAGAGAAGTTAGAACATTGGGACATTGGATATGTTATTATAGCCACAGCAAAGAGCTGTTCCTGTTAAGTTTGCACACCCAGGAAAGCCCCAGGCCTTCCTTTTGGTTCTACTTAGTAAGATCCGATACACTCTAAGGAAATGGTTTATTTCCCTGTTAGAAAGACATAGATTCACCCCTATCAACAACATCTTTCTAGCTCCTAGACAGTTTTGCAGTATATTTTGTGTGTGTGTGTGTGTTATTTCTTACATTATTTGCTCCAAATGATTTTGGATATTAGATTGGAGGCCACTTACCAGCATTTTGACCAGAAATTAGACTTCCCTGAATTGGATCCTTTGTTTGAACTCCCCGAGGCAGTTCCATTCATCCCCGAGGCAGTTCCATTCATCCCCGAGGCAGTTCCATTCATCCCCGAGGCAGTTCCATTCATCCCCGAGGCAGTTCCATTCATCCCCGAGGCAGTTCCATTCATCCCCGAGGCAGTTCCATTCATCCCCGAGGCAGTTCCATTCATCCCGGGGGATGCACCAAAACGAAGACGCCGGAGAAAAGGAAGAAGAAGTGAGCTCTCCTAGTCAGACTCGGGAGGCGTGCATCCCGTCCACCGCTTCAGAGTATATTACTCACTAACGTTCAGTCTCTGGACAATAAAGTAGACAGGCTCAGGGCGAAGATCTCCTTCCAGCAAGACATCAGGGACTGTAACATACTCTGTTTTACAGAATCATGGCTCTCTCTGGATATATTGTCCCTGTCCATCACACAGACAGGAAGAAAGAACTCTCTGGGAAAAATAAAAGTGTATGTTTCATGATTAACTACCAATGCTGTGATTGTGGTAATGTTCTCCTGATCTAGAATACCTCACCATCAAATGCCGACCGCATTACCTCGTGAGATAATTTTCTCTGGTCATTATCACTGCTGTGTATTTTCCCTCCAAAACCGACACCACAACGGATTCTTAAATAACTACACTGGACATTGTGCAAACTGGAAACCATATATTATGAGACTACATTTATTGCAGCTGGGTACTTAAAATCCATCTGAGGAAAACGCTTCCGAAATGTTATCAACACATGTACTACTTGCGCATCGTACACTCTGGATCATTGCTATTCCCCCTTCCGGGACAACTACAAGGCCCTCCAAATAAAACCAATTTTCTCCTCCGGTCTTATCGGCAGTAACAGGAATTAGCTGTGGTAAGGACTGTTTAATGTGGGTCTGACCAATCAGAATCTACGCTTCAAGATTGTTTTGATCACGCAGACTGGGAAATGTTCTGGGTTGTGTTTGAGAATAGTATCCACGTACACACTGACTCGGTGACTGAGTTCATCAGGAAGTGCATAGGGAATATTGTTCCCACTGTGATGATTTGAACTTATCAAAAGCAAATACTGTAGATAGATGGCAGCATTCACGCAAAACTGAAAGCAAGAACCACTGCATTTAACCAGGGCAAGGTGACTGGGAACAGGGACATGTACAAATAGACCTCCGTAATGCAATCAAAGATGAAAACATCTTAACCCACACCCTAGACCCACAACAATTTGCATACCGCCCCAACAGATCTATGGATGACATAATCCCCATCGCACTGCACACTTCCCTATCCCACCTGGGCAAGAGGAATACCTATGTAAGAATGCTGTTTATGGACTACAGCTCAGCCTTCAACACCATAGTGCAATCCAAGCTCTGCACTAAGATCGAGGCCCTGTGCAACTGGGTCCTGGACTTCCTGATGGGACACCCCCAGGCGGTGATGATAGGCAACAACAACTCTGCCAAGCTGATCCCCCACAGGGGGGCATGTTCAGTCATTTTGTCCAAACAGATCATCAAGGTAGAGGGATTATTTTAAATGTGTTATTGGACAATAAACAGATAAGGCTTATTAACCTATATGGTCCAAATAATGGTGATCCAAGCTTCTTTGAATATATATATGAGAATGTATCAACTCTACAAGCAACACTAAACTCTATTATTATGGTGGGGGATTTTAATACGGTTTTAAATACCTCTATGGACCGTAAAGGAAATCACACTACAAACTATCACCCTCAGGCACTTAAGGAAATCATGAATGTTAGTGGATTTATGGAGGCTTAAATACCCTGACCTAGTGAGAAATACATGGCGGAGGCTTAATCAAGCTAGTCGTCTTGATTGCTGTCTTATGTCATTCTCTCTGGCACCAAAAGTTTTAAATTGGGTTGATAGGGGACAGAATGCGGTCGGATCATCACATATGACATATATATTACTCTTACAGAATGTCCACGTGGGAGAGGATATTGGATGAGAACTTGTTTATAACTAGGACAGAAGCATTTATAACTGACTTTTTCCAACATAACATAGGTACAGCAGATCCCCTTATTGTATAAGACACTTTTAAATGTGCCTTTAGAGGCCATGCAATTCAGTACTCATCTATAAAACAAATGCAATTTAGATAAAAAGAGTCCATATTAACAAAGGAAATTGAAGGACCAACAGCACAGTTAGATTGCAATAACAACTATACCTTGGAGGCACAGAATAAGTTAGAGGAAAAACAAAAAGAAATGGAGGATCTTATTCAAGAAAGATCCAGTGTAATATATTATAAAAAATAAAGCGAACTGGACGGAATATGGGACAAAGTGCACCAAATAATTTTTCAATCTTCAACATAGAAATGCTTCCAAAAAGACTTGTTACAAATTATGGAGTCACGCATGATTCACCAACTTATATTTTGAAAGAGGAAGTAAAGTACTTTGAGTATATGTTTTTGTTTAACCGAATCTAATTGTATGGATTTTTTTCCTATTAATAATGTGAAATTAACATCTGTCCAGAAAGACTCATGTGAAGGCCAAATTACAGAGGAGGAACTTCTTGATGTTTTTCCAGCCTTTAAGGCTGGAAAAACTCCAGGGCTGGATGGCATACCAGTGGAAGTACTGTATACCAAACTTTTTTTTTTTAACTCAGAGGACCATTATTAGCATGTTTTAACCACTCCTATATAAACAGTAGATTATCGGACACGCAACAAGAAGGTTGTCACGCCTTGGTCATAGTATTTTGTGTTTTCGTTATATATTTGGTCAGGCCAGGGTGTGACATGGGTTTATTTGTGTTGTGTTTCGTATTGGGGTTTTGTAGGCATTGGGATTGCGGCTGAGTAGGGGTGTACCATAGGTTTGGCTGCCTGAGGCGGTTCTCAATCAGAGTCAGGTGATTCTCGTTGTCTCTGATTGGGAACCATATTTAGGTAGCCGGGGTTTCACTGTGTATTTTGTGGGTGATTGTTCCTGTCTCTGTGTTAGTGTTCACCAGACAGGCTGTATAGGTTTTCACGTTCCGTTTGTTGTTTAGTATATATTTAGTTATTTCATGTATCGTCTTTTCGTCATTAAAGAACATGAGTAACCACCACGCTGCATTTTGGTCCGACTCTCCTTCAACAAACAAACGCCGTTACAAAGGTCTGATTTCATTAGTACTGAAACAGGATCCAAGTGGTATATATAAAGATCCAGTCCATTTAAAAATTGGAGGCCTCTTACACTTCAGTGTTGTGATGCAAAAATTCTAGCTAAATGCTTGGTGCATAGAATTTAAAAGGCATTGTCAGATATTATTCATCGTCATCAGACAGGTTTTTTACATGGATGACACATTGGAGATAATATAAGACAAGTACTGGAAACAATAGAATACTATGAAATATTGGGGAAACTACGCCTGGTTTTGAAAAGGCTTTTGATAAAGTACGACTGGAGTTTATATATAAATGCCTTGAATATTTCAATTTTGGAGAATCTCTTATAAAATGGGTTAAAGTTATGTATAGTAACCCTAGGTGTAAAATAGTAAATAATGGCTACATCTCAGAACGTTTTAAACTGTCAAGAGGAGTAAAACAATGTTGTCCACTATCGGCATATTCAAATTAGATACAACAATAATACTGTATTAAGGGATTAGAAATCCGTGGCTTGGCCCCTGGGTGGCGCAGTGGTTAAGGGCGCTGTACTGCAGCGCCAGCTGTGCCACCAGAGACTCTGGGTTCGTGCCCAGGCTCTATAGTAACCGTCCAAGCCCGGGGGGGCCGACGCACAATTGGCATAGCGTCGTCCGGGTTAGGGAGGGCTTGGCCAGTAGGGATATCCTTGTCTCATCACACATCAGTGACTCCTGTGGCAGGCCGGGCGCAGTGCGTGCTAACCAAGGTTGCCAGGTGCACAGTGTTTCCTCCGACACATTGGTGCGGCTGGCTTCCGGGTTGGATGCGTGCTGTGTTAAGAAGCAGTGCGGCTTGGTTGGGTTGTGTATCGGAGGACGCTTGACTTTCAACCTTTGTCTCTTCCGAGCCCGTACGGGAGTTGTAGCGATGAGACAAGATAGTAACTACTAACAATTGGATACCACGAAATTGGGGAGAAAAGGAAAAGGGGGTAAAATTTTAAAAATAATAATATATATTTTTTTATTTTATAAAAATATCCATGGCTTAAAAACAAAGGTGTCATTTTACGCTGATGATTCATGTTTTCTTTTAAAACCACAATTAGAATCCCCCCACAGCCTCATAGAGGATCTAGATACTTTTGCTAAACTCTGGATTAAAACCAAACCACTTATGATAACTGTACCATATTACATATTGGATCACTAAAAAAATGTAACTTTTACATTACCGTGTAGTTTACCAATAAAATGGTCTGACGGGGATATGGACATACTCGGTATACAAATCCCGAAATATAGAAATGATCTCACTCCAATAAATTTTAATAGAAAGCAAAAATAGATAAGATCTTCCTACCATGTAAAGGCAATACCTCACCCTGATTAACTCTTTAGTCATCACTAGTTGCTTATGGTTTTGGCCATCACAAAGCCCTGACCTCAATCCTATAGAGAATCTGTGGGAAGAACTGAAAAAGTGTGTGCAAGCAAGGAGGCCTACAAACCTGACTCAGGTACACCAGCTCTGTCAGGAGGAATGGGCCAAAATTCTCCCAACTTGTTGTGGGAAGCTTGTGGAAGGCTAACCAAAATGTTTGACCCAAGTTAAACTATTTAAAGGCAATGCTACCAAACACTAATTGAGTGTATGTAAACTTCTGACCCACTGGGAATGTGATGAAAGAAATGAAAGCTGAAATAAATCACTCTCTACTATTATTCTGACATTTCACATTCTTAAAATAAAGTGGTGATCCTAACTGACCTAAGACAAGGAATGTTTACTATGTTTAAATGTCAGGAATTGTGAAAAACGGAGTATTTATATTTGTATTTGGCTAAGGTGTATGTCAACTTCCGACTTCAACTGTATGAATGTTTATATATATGAATCTATCCCCAATATTAAAGCTGATCCACCCCTTAAAATAGAAAAATGTAAAATACATTGCAGGCTGATTGTGTTGATGGTGTGGGGTGTGTTTTCATGGCACACATTGGGCCCCTTAATAAAAGTGGAGCAATGTTTGAATGCCACAGGATATCTGATCATCATTGCCAATAAGGTGCATCCCTTCATGGCAGCAATGTATCCATCTACAATTCGATTATTTCAGCATGATAATGCCCCATGCCACAAGGCTAGGATTGTACTAGCCTGCCCAGTCACCAGATCTCAATCCAATTGAGCATCGGTGGGATGAGATGGAACGAGCAGAGATCCACTACCAGCCAACTTGACACAACTGTGGGAAGCATTGGAGTCAACATGGGCCAGCATCTCTGTGTAACACCTTCAACACCTTGTAGAGTCCATGCCCCGACAAATTGAAACTATTCTGAGGGCAAAATATATTAGGAAGGTGTTCCTTTTGTACACTGAGTGTATATATACATTGCTCGTTGTGAAATTTCTCCATTTCATTACTTTGGATTTGTGTGTATTGTTCTGTATTGCTAGGTATTACTGCACGGTAGGAGCTAGAAATACAAGCATTTAGCTGCACCTGCAAAAACACCTGCAAATATGTATACGCGCCCAATAACATTTTTATTTTATTATGATTGGATTCTGTATCTCTGAGGCTGTGTGTATCTGTAGGCAGGTGCAGCTTCTCTACCCAGTACACAGTGTCCTCACACTTAAGTACCTCTCAACATGGCTTCCACCTGGCAGCTATTCCACGATCGTTTGAGAATAGGCTGTGTCCCAAATGGCACCCTATTTCCTATATAGTGCACAACTTTTGACCAGGGTTCATAGGGAGTCCTGCCATTTGGGACTTGGTGTATACAAACCAACAGGGCCATTAAAGTAGAGAGGTAGACACTCACACTTTCCTCTGTTGATTACCAGGAAGTGAATAGGCTTGGATAATTATTAACAGACTCGAACTGAGGAAAAGAGTAATTAAAATCACAACACAACATAGAGGAGGTGAGGCTACAGAGAGAGAGAGAGAGAGAGAGAGAGAGAGAGAGAGGCGGGGGCAGAGACCGAAAGAGAGAACGAGAGAGAGAATAAGAGTGAATGAGAAAGAGTAAAAGAGGAGAGAGGTTGAGAGAGAGCAAGAGAGAAAGTTAAAAGAGAGCAACAGATCACGGAGGGGAGGTTGCAGAGAGGGCGTGAGAGAGGGAGTAGATAGAGAGAGAGAGAGAGAGAGAGAGAGAGAGAGAGAGAGAGAGAGAGAGAGAGAGAGAGAGAGAGAGAGAGAGAGAGAGAGAGAGAGAGAGAGAGAGAGAGAGAGTGAGAAGAGACAGAGAGGAGAAAGAGATTGAGAGAATGAGAATATAGAAGATAGAATTAGGATAGTGTATTCAGTATTCACTGCACCCCTGTGTGAGAGATATAGTCAGCATTGGTGCAGTTAGCTGCCATTAGCAATGGGGATGTTACACTGCAGCGTTGCTCCCTTTTGTATTGGGTTGCTGAGAAACAGTCCGTGGGAAGCCAGAAGTGAAAGCCAGAAGTGAAATGAAATGTCATCTTACTGTGCCGGCGGGAGTCACTCTACAACAGACCCACGTTTGGAAAGTCTGTTTAATAATACGGCCTTTTAGATATTCACCCTGTTTTAATGACCAACCGTCCTGCCCACGGGCACAGTAAGTTGAAATATATTTTGATTTAACTTTGGCTTCCCACTGACTTTTTTTTGCGCAACCCAATACAAAAGGGAGCAATGCTGCAGTGTAGCATCAGCAGTGCTAATAGCAGCTAGGGTGCAGTCAGCCTGTCTCTGATCTATCAGCGTCAGCGTGTCTCTGTCCAAGACAGCTCCTTTGTCGTTGTCATGCCAAACATATTGGCTACAGCAGACACCGAGGCAGTTAGAGGAACAGATGGGTTTTAGAGCTATGATGTACTGAGGCAGGGAACTGGTCAAAACACCACAGCTCTGGTAATCACAAGTCTTTACAAAGCACATAGAGGATGCATGTTCAAAGAATATCGAATCTTCAAAAGAAATAACCGACATATCAACAAGTTCCCCATAGCTAGTTTGATTGAATAGTGACCGAAGTCCTTACAATGGATCCAGACAAAGAGGATATGATTATAAAGCAAATAAAGGATACATGGTCTGACAATAGAAACCTGTCCGAACACCTTGTTGTTTCTCATATCAGGTTTGAATGAATGTGGCCCAGTCCATTCAAACGATCCAGACAAAGGACTGTGTCCCAAATAGCACCCTATTACCTATTACAGTCCACCATGCGCCCTGGTCAAAAGTAGTGTACTATATAGGATACTGGGTGCTATTTGATGGGCAGACAATGGCTGTGTGTTCTGTTGTAGCTATAGAAGCTGAGTTATGGAGCAGGTCTTGCTGCTTTTAATGATCCATGATGGACTCCAGGAAGAAAACCTTCTCTAGAATCTACACGCTGTATCCTTTAATCTGGGTCCTTTCAAAGAGCAGGATGTTAAATTACAATGGAGGAACAATTTATAGAATGCATCTTACAAAACACCACAAAGATACAATGCACCACAAAGATACAACGCACCACAAAGATACAACGCACCACAAAGATACAACGCACCAGAAAGATACAACGCACCACAAAGATACAACGCACCACAAAGATACAACGCACCAGAAAGATACAGCGCACCACGAAGATACAACGCACCACAAAGATAAAACGCACCACAAAGATACAACGCACCACAAAGATACAACGCACCAGAAAGATACAGCGCACCACGAAGATACAACGCACCACAAAGATAAAACGCACCACAAAGATACAACACACCAAAAAGATACAACGCACTAGAAAGATACAACGCACCACAGAGATACAACGCACCACAGAGATACAACGCACCACAAAGATACAACGCACCAGAAAGATACAGCGCACCACAGAGATACAACGCACCAAAGATACAACGCACCAGAAAGATACAGCGCACCACAAAGATACAACGCACCAGAAAGTTACAACGCACCACAGAGATACAACGCACCACAGAGATACAATGCACCAGAAAGATACAATGCACCACAGAGATACAACGCACCACAGAGATACAACGCACCACAAAGATACAGCGCACCACAGAGATACAACGCACCACAAAGATACAACGCACCAGAAAGTTACAATGCACCACAGAGATACAACGCACCACAGAGATACAACGCACCACAGAGATACAACGCACCACAAAGATACAACGCACCACAAATATACAACGCACCAGAAAGTTACAACGCACCACAGAGATACAACGCACCAAAGATACAACGCACCAGAAAGATACAACGCACCAGAAAGATACAACGCACCACAAAGATACGACGCACCAGAAAGATACAACGCACCACAGAGATACAACGCACCACAGAGATACAATGCACCACAGAGATACAATGCACCACAAAGATACAACGCACCACAGAGATACAACGCACCACAAAGATACAACGCACCACAAAGATACAACGCACCACAAAGATACAACGCACCAGAAAGTTACAACGCACCACAGAGATACAACGCACAACAGAGATACAACGCACCAGAAAGATACAACGCACCACAAAGATACAACGCACCACAGAGATACAACGCACCAGAAAGTTACAACGCACCACAGAGATACAATGCACCACAAAGTTACAACGCACCACAGAGATACAACGCACCACAGAGATACAACACACCACAAAGATACAACGCACTACAGAGATACAACGCACCACAAAGATACAACGCTCCACAGAGATACAACGCACCACAAAGATACAACGCACCACAGAGATACAACGCACCACAAAGATACAACGCACCAGAAAGTTACAACGCACCACAGAGATACAACGCACCACAAATATACAACGCACCAGAAAGATACAACGCACCACAAAGATAAGACGCACCAGAAAGATACAACGCACCACAGAGATACAACGCACCACAGAGATACAACGCACCACAAAGATACAACGCACCAGAAAGTTACAACGCACCACAGAGATACAATGCACCACAGAGATACAACGCACCACAGAGATACAACGCACCACAAAGTTACAACGCACCACAAAGATACAACGCACCACAGAGATACAACGCACCACAAAGATACAACGCACCACAGAGATACAACGCACCAGAAAGATACAACGCACCACAAAGATACAACGCACCACAAAGATACAACGCACCAGAAAGTTACAACGCACCACAGAGATACAACGCACAACAGAGATACAACGCACCAGAAAGATACAACGCACCACAAAGATACAACGCACCACAAAGATACAACGCACCACAGAGATACAACGCACCAGAAAGTTACAACGCACCACAGAGATACAATGCACCACAAAGTTACAACGCACCACAGAGATACAACGCACCACAGAGATACAACACACCACAAAGATACAACGCACCACAGAGATACAACGCACCACAAAGATACAACGCACCAGAGAGATACAACGCACCACAGAGATACAACGCACCACAGAGATACAACGCACCACAAAGATACAACGCACCAGAGAGATACAACGCACCACAGAGATACAACGCACCACAGAGATACAACGCACCACAAAGATACAACGCACCACAGAGATACAACGCACCACAGAGATACAACGCACCACAGAGATACAACGCACCACAGAGATACAACGCACCACAAAGATACAACGCACCACAAAGATACAACGCACCACAGAGATACAACGCACCAGAAAGTTGAGAGCCAGAGAAAAGAAAAAACTAAAGTACAATTCACTGAAAACCATGGACTAAGCAGAGCAGAGACAGACTCCTAGAATAAACACAAACATCTGCATAACTTCACCCTGCTGCTGAGGTGGAATGGCTTTATCTCCAGCTAGGGCACAAACTGTGTGGAAGAGGAATCAACGACCCAATAATGCCTCCAATTTAATATCCACAGATGAAGAAATGCACTATAGTGTGTGTGTGTGTGTGTGTGTGTGTGTGTGTGTGTGTGTGTGTGTGTGTGTGTGTGTGTGTGTGTGTGTGTGTGTGTGTGTGTGTGTGTGTGTGTGTGTGTGTGTGTGTGTGTGTGTGTGTGTGTGTGTGTGTGTGTGTGTGTGTGTGTGTGTGTGTGTGTGTGTGTGTGTGTGTGTGTGTGTTTTGCACCAGCTCCATATTTGACATAATAATTCATTTCCATATCCTGTCTGGGATGGAGGGTGTGTGTTAGGGATTAGGACTGGAGAGCCTTAATTGGATGAATATCTCATCAGAATGACTAGGACTTACAGATTCCAGGGGGAGAGAGGGAGGTCAGTACTTGAGAGGAATGGAGAGAATGAGCCAGAGCGAGAAGGGGAGAGAGAGAAAAAGAGAGAGAGATACATAGAGAAAGAGCGAGAGGGGGAGAGAGAGAAAAAGAGAGAGAGATACACAGAGAAAGAGCAAGAGGGGGAGAGAGAGAAAAAGAGAGAGATACATAGAGAAAGAGCGAGAGGGAGAGAGATTAAACATCTTCATATCCTGAGCAGGAAGAGTATTACTATGCTAATGTGCCGTATCATATGGATTAGGCCAAGCGAGACTGGTGGTTCTTTTCAGAGTACTTTGTTTGTGTAACTTTTATTTGCAATTCTAGCGCCGGCCTGTGTCCCAGACGGTACCCTATTCCCGAAATAGTGCAATACTTTTCACAACAGGAGCCCTGGTCAAAAACAGGGAAGTTAATACGGAACAGGGTGCCATTTCGGACACAGTACTAAGTATAAGGTTCTGCTTTGAGACTTCAGATGAAGCAGTTGCATTGTAAGTTCTGTTTGTGAGAAATGTTGAGTTGCATTTGTTGTTCAGATTTTTCAAGTATTTTCAATGGGGAATCTCCTCCTCTCTATTTCCTTTAATTCCTTAGGGGGATCTTTGTCTCTCTTCCCCTCCTTTCTCTCCCTCTCTTTAGTCTCAGCCATCTACCTCCACAGGGACCAGGCTCAGGTAATGTGTTCTATTATAAATGACAACAACGACGAAAACACCAATCAACACAACATCAAATAAGAGACGTAGCTAGAATCAACTTAGAATCAAAATCTGAATCAAACTAATATGCTGTGTAGCACTCTCACCCCCCTCCCTCTGTTTTTACCAAACCTTGAGTGTGTGTGCCCTGGAGAGGGACTACGCCTCTGCTCAACTTCCCTGAGGGGAACAAGATAGCTCCTACCTTCAGAATCACAGAGAGTATATCACAAGACCTCGACTACCAGGGACATGATAGAGAATGTGTCCAAAATGGCACCCTATTCTCTATATAGTAAACTACTTCTCTGGTCAAAAGTAGAGCACTGTATAGGCAATAGGGTGCCACTTAGGACAACACAGAGTATGACTCATACTGGAGAAAGGAAAGGACTACATTACCTGCTGTTAAAGTAATATAAAGTTGGGGTTTGTCATGGGAATACTGATATAAGAACAATACAGTTAAAATAGGGTAATTAGAAGATAAAAGATTAAAAGAAGAGTAGGAGTGGGGAGGGGAGACGAGAATGTAGTGTGAATACAGGAGGAGGGAGGAATTAAGTAAAAGAGGTGAGAGGGAACGAGAGAGGGGCGAGAGAAAGAGAGAGGGGAGAGAGAGGGCTGGAGAGGAGAAAAGAGAGAAGAGGGAGAATGAGAGAGAGGGTGGGGGGGTGAAGGGAGAGAATGAAAAGCGAGAGAGGTGGGATTGAGATGTCCCACACTGCACTCTGTCTTCCATACTATCTGTCCCAAAAAGCCTCTCCCAGAATTCACCTGGCTCTGCCTGATTTCCCAGAAGCCCACCACTCCAATCTTCCATTCCCCCACCCCTCCATTTCACCCTCACCTACTGCAGATACATACACACAGGTAACTGTCAGCTCTCCTCAAACTCTAACTGTGAAGGAGGGATGGGAGGAGAATAGAAGAAAAGAGAAAGTCCAGAGAATGATGACAAGGTAAGGAAAATAGATGGGGAGGAAAGCTGGCAAAGGACTGGAGAGATATAAGGGTAAGGATTGTAAGAAGATTAAGACCAAGCTGGGGTATTATTGTATGAAAAATATCAGAGGGCGGGGCTCTAATCAACCTCTTCCTCTAAATGTGGACAGGCAGGCATCAGGAGAGGCTACTGTAGAGTTGTTCAGTACAGCTGGGTTTTAGATCAGGCAGTGAATTGGGCAGCCCCCATCATTATGTCAGGGGATGAAACGTTCCAAATGGCACCCGTTTCCCTATATTCATGTCCTGCACTTCAATCACTCAGGCACATCATGCCATTGCTATGAACGTTCTCAAGCCACTCTCCGCCATAGTGGTACCCTAAAGTCAAGTGATGCCCAGTCATTCTGAACAGGGTATAATGACTGTTTCATCTAAATTGTGTTTCCACGTCACTATAATGTACTTTAAACAAGCCCTGCACCCCCTTGATTATCAAATCAAATACAACTCTATTGGCCACATACAAGTGTTCAGCAGATATTTTTGCGGGTGTAGCAAAATGCTTGTGCTTCTAGTTCCGACAGTGCAGCAATAACTAACAAGTAATATCTAACAATTTCACAACAAATACCTAATACACACAAATCGAAGTAAAGGAATGGAATTAAGAATACATAAATATATGAATGAGCAACGTCAGAGCGGCATAGACTAAGATACAGTAGATAGTATATAATACAGTATATAATACAGTATATACATATGAGATGAGTAATGCAAGATATGTAAACATTATTAAAGTGACTAGTGTTCCATTTATTAAAGTAGCCAATGATTTCAAGTCTGTATGTAGGCAGCAGCCTCTCTGTGCTAATGATGGCTGTTTAATAGTCTGATGGCCTTGAGATAGAAGCTGTTTTTCAGTCTCTTGGTCCCAGCTTTGATGCACCTATACTGATCTCGCCTTCTGGATGATATCAGGGTGAACAGGCAGTGGCTCGGGTGGTTGTTGTCCTTGATGATCTTTTGTCCTTCCTGTGACATTGGGAGCTGTAGGTGTCCTGGAGGGCAGATAGTTCGCCCCCAGTGTTGCGTTGTACAGACCGCACCACCCTCTGGAGTCCTGCAGGCAGTGGGCGATGCAGTTGCCGTACCAGGCAGTGATACAGCCCGACGGGATGCTCTCAATTGTGCATCTGTAAAAGTTTGTGAGGGTTTTAGATGACAAACCACATTTCTTCAGCCGCCTGAGGTTGAAGAGGCACTGTTGTGCTTTCTTCACCACACTGTCTGTGTGGGTGGACCATTTCAGTTTGTCAGTGAAATGTACACCAAGAAACTTAAAACTTTCCACCTTTTCCACTGCTGTCCCGTCAATGTGAGACACCGATGCACTGGTTACTGATGCAACCTCTGACAATATTTTCCCGGGAAGCCCAATTCCACCTTCTTCAAACCACTGGCGAAATCCCCTCTTAATCATCTCAAACTGTGTTTTTAAAACACAATTAAATTAAGCACAGACTGACTACCCCTTGCTAATCAGGAAACTCTCAGGTATTCTGTGGTGGACTGTCATTATAATTGCTTCCAAGGAAACCTGGGAAAATGATGTTTGTAGTGTGGCTAGCCACTGAATGGCTCTGAATTCAATATCAGCATGCAGTCATGCTATAACCACTTTTGGAGCTAGCTAACTAGTGCTCTCAAATCATATTCTGATGTTGACAGCAGATTGGGGTAGCATTAATAAAATTGTTAAATGATAAAATATTAAAGCATTAGACCTCTCACTAAAAGCGTCAGTTATACTTAAACCAGAACTTGTTTTCAAATAGATTAATAAGAATGTCTCACACCTTGTGTTTTTCCTCATTATCCATATTACAACCTGGGCAAGTGGGCAAGAGGCAGTAGCAGGTTTAGAACTACTGAATCTATTTAAGCACTATAGATCAAAGCGGGACAAAACCCAAATGCTGTTGTGCTCAAAATATATCTTGATAAACAAAAAGGCACAGGGTGAACCCAAAGTGCAAAATATAAAGTACTCAGGAAATAGTAGGAGAGATTCTTCTCAGGAAAACAAATATAATTTACAATGACAGACAAAGATAAATGGCAGAGGGGGTAATTATACAGTGATAGAGTGGGGATTGGAAACAGGTGTGTGTAATGAGGACGAGACAAGTCCGGAGTTGATGAGTGAAGGACGTTTGCCAGCAGTATGTTCGGCAGCAGCTAGAAGGCCGGCAACGTCGGATGCCTGAGCTGGACAGGAGGGGGAGCCAAAGTGAAGGCTGTTGTGACAGTTTCTGGTCACAGGTTCAGGAGCGGTTGAAAAAGCTGTACAAACAAAGTTATTTTTGTCCTCCGAAGTGGGTGTGGTGGTGGATGGGCCATGAAAAAAATATATATATATATTTTGAGAAAACAAGTTAATGTATTTTTTGAATCCAAAATTGAACAGGCTATGCATTTCAGGAATCACAGTAGCAAGAACCCCTGGTGCACTGTTCAATTACTTCAATTTTTTTTAAAGAAAACTCCAAATTTGTCCCACTGCCCTCATTGGCTTTCATGTATTTCAAAACGTGAGATGGTCCGAGGCTAGGAACATAATCATTATGTTCCTAAGTCCGAGGTGTCGGACTAAATGACAGTTGCTGTCCATTGGAGCGCTGCAATTGGTTGCCCAAAATGATGGGGCGGGGTTTATCGAAAGGTCAATTGAGAAATCATTAAGTCAGTAGAACATTCGTGCACCAGTCTTCAAAAGTACAAACAATATTGTGATGAAACGTGCAACCCACGAATAGTGAACTACTATAGACCAAAAGTGCACTGTCATCCTATCACTCCATTCCCTATATGGTGCACTACTCTTGGCCATTTCAGACACAGACAGCGTTTTAGAGGTGGGCCTAATATCAGGCAGAGCAGCGTGCAGCGCCATTATGCAAGCCACGGTATCTTTTAGCACATCTCAGTGGCTCTCAGTCCTCTAATGCACAGCAGCAGCAGCAGCAGCAGCAGCAGCAGCAGCAGCAGAGGCAGCATCAGCAAGAGGCAGCATCAGCAAGAGGCAGCATCAGCAAGAGGCAGCATCAGGAGCCAATACCCAGAAAACACAATTAAGCAGAAATAAATGATGTCAGCTGAGCCAAACACTTCTCAGACTTCATTGGAGGAACTCTTAGAGGATGCTACAAGGGACTGGGTTTTGGGGATAGGAGAGACACAGAGAGACACACACATACATAGAGATGTACAATGCACACACGCATACCCCTATCCCTCTGCTGAGAACTGAGAACCCTAACAATGTGATGTCTCTGACTAATCCAGCAATGGAATAACCTAATGAGATTACAAAAACCAGTGTGTGTGTGTGTGTGTGTGTGTGTGTGTGTGTGTGTGTGTGTGTGTGTGTGTGTGTGTGTGTGTGTGTGTGTGTGTGTGTGTGTGTGTGTGTGTGTGTGTGTGTGTGTGTGTGTGTGTGTGTGTGTGTGTGTGTGTGTGTCAGCTCGAGCATGAGTATGATTTATGATTTAATATCTGATCCTCTCTAATTAGCTACATCCCAGACAGTCGCCAAGTGCGCTCGCCCCCCACACACACACACACACACACACACACACACACACACACACACACACACACACACACACACACACACACACACACACCCACAATTCATATAACCACAGCAGCATCCGGAAGCGGGCCTTGGAGAGAGACTATTTATTTTATTACACACCTGCATAATTTTACAAAAACATACACTTTGTTAAAATTAGATTACTTTTTCATAACAGTGAATTACACCAAAGCCCATGTCAGATATCTCCCTACAAAGACTTACTTCGGTAGCCTGAGTGCCAGCGCTATCATGCCAACTCCATGTCACGTATTGTCATGTCAACAGCCTGGCCTCATGGCAATCTCAGCGTTTGTCTTAAGAAGGGCAGCAATGGAGTTGGCAATGGCACAAACGGATATAGGAACAGGCTATAACACACATTGAAAGGCTGTAGAATGAATGTGCCTTAAGCCACACCCTACAAATATCACCAGCTGATGGGATTGCACTCCTTTCCAGCATGGCTACATGGTGAGTAGTCTGTCTACAAATATTTTGGAGAGAATGAGTGAATCGTCATGTATTTTTAAGAAGTATCATTTAATATGTCAAGAAATATGTCAAGCGTGGTTGTGGGGCTAAAACTGTCCAAACCGAAATGGTCACAACCAAAACAATTGACACCATGGCAATAGATAGAGGTCTCATCTTCGTATCTGTGTCATTATGGCATATGTGACAGCACGGGCTGCAGCACTGAGGCTATCTCCTGTTTAAAGTTAAATGTGCCATGCTCTACCAAATGATTTACCATCATGTGGGTCAAGTGGGCAAGTGCACATTTTAGGAAAGAGGGTTTGAGTATTGAGACGCAACCCTCCAAGAGCCCAAACATTGACGTCTATTTGGCCCAAACAAAAACATCTATAATGTTCTGTACTGTACTGTACCCTACTCTACTGCACTGTACTGTACCCTACTGTACTGTACCCTACTGTACTGTGCTGTACTCTACTGTACTGTGCCCTAATGTAATGTACTGTGCTGTACTAAACTATACTCTACTGTACTGTACTGTACTTTACACTAGATGGCAGTGATATATCTTAAAGCCATTTACAAATAATAGGCAACCTAATTTGAAGAAGAAGACAATGCTCTCTGATCCTTGGCTGATCCCACCCAACCCATAGGAACCCCCCACCCAGTTGACTACTTAAAAATGGTGGAAAGCCTCATTGGCAAAGTCTACACTAAAACGAGACATATCCTTCTAGAATCCTCTATCTGTCTCTATGATTGACACTTGATTGTTAGTCCACTGTACTTCTTTACATTTATTAAACACACAGGTCATTATTTGTATTTGAGATTATTTGTCGAGTTATTGAAGGACAGGGACATCTGGTGTCAACACGAAGAACAGTACAGCAGACAGCCAGACAGTACAGAGAGGGGATAAAAACTGACCCTGTGCGATATCAAGAATATCTGGAAAAAGAAAAGGGAAAGAAATGCTTAAAGGAAAGGAAGAGGGAAAGGTCAAATTAATAAAAGATTTAAGAGGTCAAAGACAACACAGGTCAGCAGCAGTGAAAAGGCAGAAAGACAGACAGACAGAAAGACTTACCTTTTATTGATTGTGTTAGTGATATATCAATCACATGTGCCCCATTAGATATGGTATCAATTAAGTAAGCAATTAAGTTAAGAACGTACAGTATATGCCACGTCACAACCGAAACAATGATGTCACTACCGAAATGCCTGTTATTTTGCCACAATAAAGATAGAAAAAGTGACAACTAATTCATTAGCAACATAATGAACTAGATGCATAAGTCATTAATACATCAATACATTTCAGATTCAAACAATCAACATTGAACATTTTACAGAGAACATTTATCTAAATTCTATTGAAAATTTTTGAAAATGTGATTTTTGAAAATCCTGTTTTTACTATTTTGTAAATGTTGTACGCAAATACAATTTGAAAAATGAATCTGTAATAGCATATGAATCATTACTGTGCAAAGTTGCTCATTTAATGCAACTTTTTCACTATGTTTCACTAGTGACAAATATATTGGGGTGGTAAGGATTTCAGGTAAATACAGTATCTCAAAAATGCCATTGCAAAATGTCGTAGAAATGTTGATGTGAAGACATTTTTTATTTTTCTTAAATTTTACTAGGCAAGTCAGTTAAGAACAAATTCTTATTTTCAATGACGGCCTAGGAACTGTGGGTTAAATGCCTGTTCAGGGGCAGAACAACAGATTTGTACCTTGTCAGCTCTGGGATACGAACTTGCAACCTTTCGGTTACTAGTCCAATGCTCTAACCACTAGGCTACCCTGCTGTGTGCTGAAAGTTTGGGAAAAATAGGATGCTTATTTACTTAACCCACAATTTACACAACTTTTGTAGAACGACCTATAGGCTATAGGGAAATGGTGCCATTGGGGACAAATGCACAAAGGCTTCCCACAATAAGCTTGTGTAACTGAGTCAGGTTTGTAGGCCTCCTTGCTCACACATGCTTTTTCAATTCTGCCCACAAATTTTCTATAGGATTGAGGTCAGGGCTTTGTGAGCAAGGATGCCTACTCCAATACCTTGACTTTGCTTTCCTTAATACATTTTACCACAACTTTGGAAGTATGCTTGGGGTCATTGTCCATTTGGAAGACCCATTTGCGACCAAGCTTTACCTTCTTGACTGATGTCTTGAGATGTTGCTTCAATATATCCACATGATTTTCCTTCCTCATGAGCCATCTATTTTGTGAAGTGCACCAGGCCCTCCTGCAGCAAAGTACCCTCACAACATGATGTTGCCACCCCCATGCTTCACGGATGGGATGGTGTTCTTTGGCTTGCAAGCCTCCCCCTTTTTCCTTCAAACATAATGATGGTCATTATGGCCAGACAGTTCTATTTTTGTTTCATCAGACCAGAGAACATTTCTCCAAAAAGTACGATCTTTGTCCCCATGTGCAGTTGCAAACAATAGTCTGGATTTTTTTATGGCGGTTTTGGAGCAGTGGCTTCTTCCTTGCTGAGCGGACTTTCAGGTTATGTCGATATAGGACTTGTTTTACTGTGGATATCGATACCTTTGTACCTATTTCCTCCAGCATCTTCACAAGGTCATTTGCTGTTGTTCAGGAATTGATTTGCACATTTCACACCAAAGTATGTTCATCTCTAGGAGACAGAACATGTCTCCTTCCTGAGCGGTATGACGGTTGTGTGGTCCCATGGTGTTTATATTTTCGTACTATTGTTTGTACAGATGAGCGTAGTACCTTCAGGCGTTTGGAAATTTCTCCCAAGGATGAACCAGACTTGTGGAGGTCAACAATTCATTTTCAGAGGTCTTGGCTGATTTCTTTTGATTTTCCCATGATGTCAAGCAAAGAGGCACTGAGTTTGAAGGTAGGTCTTGAAATACATCCAGAGGTACACCTCCAATTGACTCAAATTATGTCAATTAGCCTATCAGAAGATTCTAAAGCCATGACATAATTTTCTGGAATTTTACAAGCTGTGTAAAGGCACAGTCATGACTCCAACCTAAGTGTTTGTAAACTTCCGACTTCAACTGTAACTAAAATGTTTGGTGCAGTATTTCTCAATGTAAAAATGTGCATGACAACGAGTCATCTCTTGTGGAATGACAACAAAGACATTTTTGAAGAATCCCAACCGTTAACCAATCATAGACTTCGGCTTGACTCCAGAAAAACTGTGTGTCCCCAAACATGCCTTTAAGGAGCACACACAAATACATTTACACATTTAAACACATACACACACACGAGCCCCCCCCCCCCCCCCACACACACACACTCTCTCTCTTTTACCTCAAGGCGGGGCTGTTGTTGGCCCTCCCCCACACCTCAGTCTTGTTCCTTGGGACTGGGGGCTGGAGCATCTCTGCAGCCAGGGGGTCTGGATCTTCTTCCTCCCTGCCCACCCACTCCCCCACAACCCTGGGCCGCAGCACTGAGTTATACCCCCCAAGGTTCTAGTGCAAGGGGGAGAGGGGTGGGGGAGGATGAAAGAGAGAGAAAGAGAGAGAGAGAGAGGGAGAGAGGAGAGAGGGGGAAGAGAGGAGAGGTGATGGAAGGGAGGGAGGTGGAGGGAGATAGGGAGAAAAGGTAGAGAAAGGGACTGTCATATGGCCATTCAGTTCAAAACAGAAAGTAAATTTTGTCAGTGATACATTTGTGTGCAGGTAAATAAATAAATGTTGCTTCAATGTCTGTCTGTCTGTCTGTCTGTCTGTCTGTCTGTCTGTCTGTCTGTCTGTCTGTCTGTCTGTCTGTCTGTCTGTCTGTCTGTCTGTCTGTCTGTCTGTCTGTCTGTCTGTCTGTCTGTCTGTCTGTCTGTCTGTCTGTCTGTCTGTCTGTCTGTCTGTCTGTCTGTCTGTCTGTCTGTCTGTCTGTCTGTCTGTCTGTCTGTCTGTCTGTCTGTCTGTCTGTCTGTCTGTCTGTGTCTTATTATTGTCAATCAGTGGTGTAGTGGAGGGTAAACGCACACAAACTCTGCTTATTCAGCTTTTTTATTTTGTGCAAGCTTTTACGGAAAAATGCGTTGAAAGTATAGGGAGCTGTTTTACTGTTTTCAACGCGACAGGCAATCAGTGTTTGACCACCATTTTATTTACCAATTCATCCCTGACAGCAACCCTAACTTGACAGTGCTCACAGCCACTCACACAGGATCACTCATTTAGGTGTCTACACCGTGTTCGAAGTGGAATGGAATTCAATACTTAATACATGATAGGAGGGTAAATATATCCTAATATTCTGTCTGTCTTTGTCTTGTCTAGAAGGAGATTATCTGGGCTTGGAGCCAAGCAGACATACTGTACTGTAATACTGTATGACATTACCTCTATAGGGAACGTCTCTTCTTGAGGACAAGAATATATCAAATGCTGCTGCTATCTTCAGGGTTCGAATTATGGAGGCTTGTCAGTGCCATGAGAATTCAGATGGACCCCCTTGAAAGTTGAAATATTAAGTTGGACACCCTCATAAGCTTTAGTAATAAAGGTTACTAAAACTCCTGACAATCAATTTGCAATTAAGACTGTGTGCAATACTGGGAAATACTGTACACTGGAAAGTCAGTGCTCTCATTACCGTATAGAATCCAGCTCAAACAAAGCTTTGTCTACACACTAGCACCCAGGAAAATACAGGAAGAGGACATGTTTATTGAAGTTTCTGCAGATGGATGTCATCCCCATGAGATTGTAGTTTGTCATTATTCTCTCTCACACACACACACACACACACACACACACACACACACACACACACACACACACACACACACACACACACACACACACACACACACACACACACACACACACACACACACACACACACACACACACACACACACACACACACACACACACACACACACACACACACACACACACACACACATCACTATTCTCAGAGCTGTTAACTGAGCCCAAATTGACGAAAGATGGAATCGGATTGCAACAGACAGGGTGGCGGCAGTAGAAGGTGACAGTTTCAATATCAGAGGAAAGTCACAACAAAGTAGTTCATAGTCACCTGATCAAGTTCATCAGAAGCAGCGATACCTTTAAGGAAGAGAACAGTGATTCAGAGGGGGCTCTGCTTTACCTGCAGTCTCTATTTCCAAAATATATACAAAGTGATTATAGTAAAACGTTACTATAAGTATTACCTCTAGTCAAAAGTGGTTAAGGGTTTACTATAAGATAAAGGTAATACCTCGTGACAGGTTCTCTAGAGCAGTGGTTCCCAAACTTTTTATAGTCTCGCACCCCTTCACACATTCAACCTCCAGTTGCATACCCCCTCTAGCACCAGGGTCAGCGCATTCTCAAATGTTGTTTTTTGCCATCATTGTAAGCCTGCCACACACACACACAGTACAATACGCTTATTAAACACAAGAACGAGTGTGAGTTTTTGTCACAGCCCAGCTCGTGGGAAGTGACAAAGAGGTCTTATAGGGCCAGGGCACAAATAATAATATAATAATAATCAATCATTTTCCTCTTTATTTAACCATCTTACATATAAAATCTTATTTGTTCATTGACATTGTGAATAACTCACCATAGGTTAATGAGAAGGGTGTGCTTGAAAGGATGCACATAACACATAGCGTCTTTCAAGCTGTCAGGCATTCTCTTGGCAGCAAGAGCCTCTCGGTGGATGCTGCAGTGTACCCAAGTGGCGTCGGGAGCAACTGCTTGCACGCGCGTTGTGACAGATTCTCTAGAGCCTTGGCTTTAGGGTTTAGGGTACAGTATTTGGGTTTAGGGTACAGTATCAGGGTTTAGGGTACAGTATTAGGGTTTAGTTACTAGAATCACTGTGTGACAGCTTCTCTAGAGCCTTGGCTTTAGGCTTTAGGGTACAGAATTAGGGGTTTAGGGTACAGTATTAGGGTTTAGTTACTAGACTCACTGTGTGACAGGTATCTCAAGAGCATTGGCTTAAGGGTTTAGGGTACAGTATTAGGGTTTAGGGTACAGTATCAGGGTTTAGGGTACAGTATTAGGGTTTAGGGTACAGTATTAGGGTTTGGTTACTAGATGCACTGCTGGACAGGTTCTCCAGAGCCTTGGCTTAAGGGTTTAGGGTACAGTATTAGAGTTCAGGGTACAGTATTAGGGTTTAGGGTACAGTATTAGGGTTTGGTTACTAGATGCACTGCGTGACAGGTTCTCCAGAGCCTTGGCTTAAAAGGGTTTAGGGTACAGTATTAGGGTTTAGTTACTAGACTCACTGTGTGACAGGTATCTCAAGAGCATTGGCTTAAGGGTTTAGGGTACAGTATTAGGGTTTAGGGTACAGTATCAGGGTTTAGGGTACAGTATTAGGGTTTAGGGTACAGTATTAGGGTTTGGTTACTAGATGCACTGCTGGACAGGTTCTCCAGAGCCTTGGCTTAAGGGTTTAGGGTACAGTATTAGAGTTCAGGGTACAGTATTAGGGTTTAGGGTACAGTATTAGGGTTTGGTTACTAGATGCACTGCGTGACAGGTTCTCCAGAGCCTTGGCTTAAAAGGGTTTAGGGTACAGTATTAGGGTTTGGTTACTAGATGCACTGCTGGACAGGTTCTCCAGAGCCTTGGGTTTAGGGGACAGTATTAGGGTTTAGTTACTAGACTCACTGCGTGACAGGTTCTCTAGAGCCTTGGCTTCAGGGTTTAGGGTACAGTATTAGGGTTTATGGTACAGTATTAGGGTTTAGTTACTAGACTCATTGCGTGACAGGTTCTCCAGGGCCTTGGCTTCAGGGTTTAGGGTACAGCATTAGGGTTTAGTTACTGTACTCACTGTGTGACAGGTTCTCCAGAGCCTTGGCTTCAGGGTTTAGGGTACAGCATTAGGGTTTAGTTACTGTACTCACTGCGTGACAGGTTCTCCAGGGCCTTGGCTTCAGGGTTTAGGGTACAGCATTAGGGTTTAGTTGCTGTACTCACTGTGTGACAGGTTCTCCAGAGCCTTGGCTTCAGGGTTTAGGGTACAGCATTAGGGTTTAGTTACTGTACTCACTGCGTGACAGGTTCTCCAGGGCCTTGGCTTCAGGGTTTAGGGTACAGCATTAGGGTTTAGTTACTGTACTCACTGTGTGACAGGTTCTCCAGAGCCTTGGCTTCAGGGTTTAGGGTACAGCATTAGGGTTTAGTTACTGTACTCACTGCGTGACAGGTTCTCCAGAGCCTTGGCTTCAGGGTTTAGGGTACAGCATTAGGGTTTAGTTACTGTACTCACTGCGTGACAGGTTCTCCAGAGCCTTGGCTTCAGGGTTTAGGGTAGAGCATTAGGGTTTAGTTACTGTACTCACTGCGTGACAGGTTCTCCAGGGCCTTGGCTTCAGGGTTTAGGGTACAGCATTAGGGTTTAGTTACTGTACTCACTGCGTGACAGGTTCTCCAGAGCCTTGGCTTCAGGGTTTAGGGTACAGCATTAGGGTTTAGTTACTGTACTCACTGCGTGACAGGTTCTCCAGAGCCTTGGCTTCAGGGTTTAGGGTACAGCATTAGGGTTTAGTTACTGTACTCACTGCGTGACAGGTTCTCCAGAGCCTTGGCTTCAGGGTTTAGGTTACAGCATTAGGGTTCAGTTACTGTACTCACTGCGTGACAGGTTCTCCAGAGCCTTGGCTTCAGGGTTTAGGGTAGAGCATTAGGGTTAAGTTACTAGACTCACTGTGTGACAGGTATCTCAAGAGCATTGGCTTCAGGGTTTAGGGTACAGCATTAGGGTTTAGTTACTGTACTCACTGCGTGACAGGTTCTCCAGAGCCTTGCCCAGCTTCTTGCTCTCCTGCAGGATGTGGTTGAGCTCATCAAAGTCTTTGCTCTCCCTCCACTCCCACGATGGGTGCTCTATGGACCGCGGCACTGAAACACACAAACACACAGAGCAATTTCATTGAAATGTTCTTCAACACTGAAACAAACCAGAACTTGAGAAAGTCATTAACTTTCACATACGTCAATAAAGCTTAGATATCAAGAGAAGTCTTCTGTATGGAAAAGCTTGGAGGAAAGTCGATGTATCCCCTCCAAGACCATTGGTCAACCCTCAAGGCCTTGGAGGACATTACAGCATGATTAGCAGATGAAAATGGGACAAACAAGAAGAGGAAATGACCCAGATTTCATTATCATCTCACCAACGTTTTCCAGTGTCCCCTGCCTTAGCCCTGGGCCCCTCTACATCTCTCGCTCCCTCTAAACATTACCTAGAGGTTTAATTCATGAATGAAGAGAGAGATATATACATGAAATATGGAGGGAGAGATATTCTCCTATAGGGATTGGGGAATATACATGTAGTCTTTAACTTAATCCTGCACATCTTATGTGCATCATTATGTTCCTATACTGAGTGTACACAACATTCAGCTGCCTTTTCCATGACATAAACTGACCAGGTGAAAGCTATAATCACTTATTGATGTCACTTGTTAAATCCACTTCAATCAGTGCAGATGAAGGTGAGGAGACAGGTTAAAGAAAGATTTTTAAGCCTTGCGACAATTGAGACACGGATTGTGTACGTATGCCATTCAGAGGGTGAATGGGCAAGACAAAATATTTGCCTTTGAACGGCGTATGGTAGTAGGTGCCAGGAGCACAGGTTTGTGTCAAGAACTGCAGCGATGCTGGGTATTTCACGCTCAACAGTTTCCTGTGTGTATCAAGAATGGCCCACCACCCAAAGGACATCCAGCCAACTTGGGAACTGTGGGAAGCACTGGAGCCAACATGGGTCAGCATCCCTGTGGAACACATTCGACAGCTTGTAGAGTCCATGCACCAATGAATGTAGGCTGTTCTGAGGGAAAAAGAGGGTGCAACTCAATATTAGGATGGTGTTCCTCATGTTTTGTACACTCAGTGTAAACTACATCGCTGAATAAACCATCCATATAGAACTGGCCTACTGCACTAATACCCCCGTTTAGGGATAATAATGGATACATGTAGTGCTTTGCTTTGCCTGAGTCCCAAATAGCACCCTAATCTCTACATATGCCGGATCTTAACTTGATCACTTTTTTGTCACAGAGAATTTTCCTACTGCATCAGGAAATTAAAACATGACTTGTGAGTCCCTGAAAATGAGCAGTTCTCTTTCTCTCCATGCGGGGCAGTCGAGTCATTGGGATCAGGGCTTGCTATCAAAATAATTATCTCTCTTTCTCGCTTATACGCTAAACCTAGGTCCTTTTACTGCAACATTCAACTGTACAAAAATGTATCTGAAAAGCAGCCTGACACGTGAACAACCATCGTTTTACATAGCTTAATAACAACATAGATATTGGTCTCTACTAGCCTACAACATACAAGTGAGAAGTGTATGCTAAGGTCAAAATTGAGTTCAATCGTGGCCTGGAGTGGTCTAACGGTTAGGGCTGCTGCATTCAGCGTGGCAGCGCACATATAAGCATAACGTGTCGGCGTGGGTTCAATTCTGACCCACGCCGCCACTAGGCTACGACATGAGGTTCCACAAATAACTCAATCCCCCCGAATGACTTGATTTATTTACACATTTCAAATATAGACAGTGCAAGGATATCTTGATGAGAAATGACCATACCAGATAACATAAATAGGAAACAAATAAAATAACAACAATATGCTACACCAACATTAGTTTCCATTAATACAATGTGGCAGGTAAATTGGCATAGTAGATTTGCAGTGGTAAACAATGAAATTCTTGTACAGAATGCTTGTCAATTAGATTAATCGCCCTTAGTCTGTTCAAAAATTGTGGGTTTGATTCCTGCTGGGCCACCAATACTAATATTTGGACAGAAAAAAGGGCATCGACTAAATGGCAAAAGCCTGTAAAGGTGTTTCTCAACCCATTATATTCTGGTGTATAGAGGAGCACAGCTCTGTCTCTTCAATGCCAGACTGGCAGCTGAGAAAAAGTGTTTGACGTTGGAAAAGCTTCAGGAACCGAGGGAAAAACAGCATAGTGGAGACCCCGATTGAACTTAATTCTGACCTTACCATACACTTGACACTTGTATGTCGTAGGCCAGTAGAGACCAATATCTATGTTGTTATTAAGCTATGTAAAACAACAGTTGTTGACGTGTCTGGCTGCTTTTCACATACATTATTGTACATTTGAATGTTGCCGTGATCCCATTGACTCGACTGCCTCCGCATGGAGAGAAATAGAACTGTTCTTTTTCAGGGACTCATGAGGCTCATTTGAATTTCCTGGTGCAGCAGGAAAATGCTCAGCGACAAAAGAGTGACCAAGTTCAAATTCGACATCTGTAGTAATAACCCCCACACACACATGCACGCACACACAGAGTTTTGCATTACATGAAAGATAATGGAGAGAGATCTATATTTCATCAGGACATACAGTATTAGGTCCTTATGAAAAAGACATACCTTTGAAATGATCTGAAATACAGCAGGAAATGGGTGGGTGAAAGCAGGGACACTACTAAATGTTCTAGAAAGTCATCTGAAGCAGAAATCTGAAACTACTTTGATGGATTCTGTCCTTCTATGTTCCTGAGAAGTGAGTGCTGCTCCTGTGTACATCACTGTACTGTGTTGTATCTCGGAACGTCACTACTGTATGGATGACTACTTTGAATTGCATCAGCCATCTGTGTAAACTACAGTACTAGACGTGTTCTACAAAGATACAGTGATACCAGGTGTCGTGCATGTTTCATGTATGTTTCATGACTGAAATACACTGGATTACTGGAAGTGTTCTACAGTAGGGGGATGTCCATGTGACATTTATAAACCTGGCGAGTACACAGGTATGTCATCTACCTGTTTGACGGTTTGTTTTGAGGAAGAATAGGAGGATTTTATCTGTTGTTATTTAGTGTGAATGAATTTACTGCATGAGTCACACGGTGTCTTAACATACATGTTAACAGAGGCATGTTTAGTCTTTGCTGTTCTTTCCTATTTCTATCTATTTTTCTCTTCTTCTTCCTACCTCCTTCAATTGTAACGGTCAACTGTAACAGTAGCATAGAAATACTAGAAACAAAGAAGGAATGAAACAGTACACATGTCCTGTATGTTAATGGCTGCTAAACAGACATCAGCAGCACTTCAGAGGCGGCTGCCCAGAGACAGAGCTTAGGAATCACTGGCCACTTTAAGGAAATGAAACACTAGACACTTTAATAATGTCTCCGTATCTCGCATTACTCATCTCATATGTGTAAACTGAACTCGACACTATTCTACGGTATCTTAGTCACTTTAATTGTTTGTAAATATTGCATCTCATATATATATATATATATATATACACACTGTACTCTATACTATGCCACTGTATCTTAGTTCAATGCTGCTCTGACATGTATATATATTCTTAATCCATTCCTTCTTAGATGTACATGTATTTGGTTGAATACGTTGTGAAACTGTTAGATATTACTTGTTAGATACTACAGCACTGTCAGAGCTAGAAGCAGTAGCATTTCCCTACACCCGCTAAACACGTGTATGTGGCCAATAACATTTGATTTGATTTTAACAGCATGTTGAATAATAATAATAATAAAAACCGTATGTTGATTCCTTTATTTCCTGGGAGATGAAGCTATTAAATATTATTATAAAAGATGAGATTGTGGTGCTGTGATGTTCATGCTTTCTAGCTTGTTTTGAAGTGCACGGTTACCCTGCAATAAACTCTCACCAACAAGATACAAAACAAACACACACTACTTGTCTTCCTATGGAGAGAAAACATCTATTCAGGCTTTTCTGCTGTTTAACATATTTCATTGCTCAAAGTAAACAATAGGTACAAATATTATTTTATGTTTTGTTTATTTTGTTGTTTGTTGAAATGAATAGAGTGATTCACTCATAATCATTGTACCTACAGTATATTAATATATAGATTATCTGCTTTTATCTTGATCTCTTAGACCTCACCCTGCAGTCAGGAGAAAAGGCGAGCTACCGTTGTTTCGTTTTCTTGTAAATGTTCTCTCCGTCATGACATAGGAAAAGTCATGAGAATGGAATGTTGATCAATGACATAACAAGAGATGACGGTTACTACTGCATTGACAGAGCTAGAAGCAGTAGCATTTCGCTACACACGCAATAACATCTGCTAAACACGTGTATGTGGCCAATAACATTAATTTTAACAGTATGTTGAATAATAATAATAGACACATGTATGTAAACTGTATGTTGATACCTTTATTTCATGGGAGATGAAGCTATTAAATATTATTATAAAAGATGAGATTGTGGTGTAATGTTCATGCTTTCTAGCCTGTTTTGAAGTGCACGGTTACCCTGCAATAAACTCTCACCAACAAGACAAATAACAAACACACACTACTTGTCTTTCTATGGAGAGAAAAAATCTATTCTGGCTTTTCTGCTGTTTAACATATTTCATTACTCAATGTAAGCAATAGGTACAAATACTATTTGATATTATGTTTATTTTACTGTTTATTAAAATGATTCAATGATTATCTGCTTTTATCTTGATCTCTTAGACCTCACCCTGCAGTCAGGAGAAAAGGCGAGCTACCGTTGTTTCGTTTTCTTGTAAATGTTCTCTCTGTCATGACATAGGAAAAGTCATGAGAATAGAATGTTGATCAATGACATAACAAGAGATGACAGTTTATTGTTCTAACAATTCATTAGCCAAAATCAACTGTTGTTTTAGTAAATTTGTCTAAATTACATACTTTTGCAATACATTCAATGTATTTTTATTTTCATAATTTCACACGTAAACAAACAAACAACCATATATTACTGGTGAAATCCAGTATTTTAACATTATAGAGACTTGCTTATCCAAATAAGATTTTTGCAAATCAACCTTGTTTTTGTTATGTTATGTTATGCACAAAATAGTTTGATGGATTCTGCCCTTCTATGTCCTGAGAAGTGAGTGTTGCTCCTGCAAACATCACAGCTCAGCGTTCAACACAATAGTGCCCTCAAAGCTCATCACTAAGCTAAGGACCCTGGGACTAAACACCTCCCTCTGCAACTGGATCCTGGACTTCCTGACGGGCTGCCCCCAGGTGATAAGGTTAGGTAACAACACATCTGCCAAGCTGATCCTCAACACGGGGGCCCATCAGGGGTGTGTGCTCAGTCCTCTCCTGTACTCCCGGTTCACTCTTGACTGCACGGCCAGGCACGTCTCCAACACCATCATTAAGTTTGCCGATAACACAACAGTGGTAGGCCTGATCACCGACAACGATGAGACAGCCTGTAGGGAGGAGGTCAGAGACCTGGCCGTGTGGTGCCAGGCCAACAACCTGTCCCTCAACGTGATCAGGACAAAGGAGATGATTGTGGACTACAGGAAAAGGAGGACTGAGCATGCCCCCATTCTCATCGACGGGGCTGTAGTGGAGCAGGTTGGGAGCTTCAAGTTCCTTGTCGTCCACATCACCAAAAAACTAACATGTTCCAAGCACACGAAGGCAGTCATGAAGAGGGCATGACAAAAACCTATTCCCCCTCAGGAGACTGAAAAGATTTGGCATGGGTCCTCAGATCCTCAAAAGGTTCTACAGCTGCACCATCGAGAAAATCCTGACCTGTTGCATCACTGCCTGGTATGGCAACTGCTCGGCCTCCGACCGCAAGGCACTACAGAGTGTAGTACGTACAGTACATCACTGGGGCTAAGCTTCCTGGCATCCAGGACCTCTATACCAGGTGGTGTCAGAGGAAGGCCCTAAAAATTGTCAAGACTCCAGCCACCCTAGTCATAGACGGTTCCCTCTGCTACCGCACGGCAAGCGGTACCGGAGCGCCAAGTCTTGGTCCAAAAGGCTTCTTAACAGCTTCTACCCTCAAGCCATAAGACTCCTGAACATCTAATCCAAGGGCTACCTAGACCCCTCTTTTACGCTGCTACTACTCTCTGTTTATTATCTATGCATTGTCACTTCAATTCCACCTACATGTACATATTAACTTAATTACCTCGACTAACCGGTGCCCACGCCCATTGACTCTGTACCGGTACCCCCTGTATATAGCCTCCACATTGACTCTGTACCGGTACCCCCTGTATATAGCCTCCACATTGACTCTGTACCGGTACCCCCTGTATATAGCCTCCACATTGATTCTGTACCGGTACCCCCTGTATATAGCCTCCACATTGACTCTGTACCGGTACCCCCTGTATATAGCCTCCACATTGACTCTGTACCGATACCCCCTGTATATAGCCTCCACATTGACTCTGTACCGGTACCCCCTGTATATAGCCTCCACATTGACTCTGTACCGGTACCCCCTGTATATAGCCTCCACATTGTACCGGTACCCCCTGTATATAGCCTCCACATTGACTCTGTACCGGTACCCCTGTATATAGCCTCCACATTGACTCTGTACCGGTACCCCCTGTATATAGCCTCCACATTGATTCTGTACCGGTACCCCCTGTATATAGCCTCCACATTGACTCTGTACCGGTACCCCCTGTATATAGCCTCCACATTGACTCTGTACCGGTACCCCCTGTATATAGCCTCCACATTGACTCTGTACCGGTACCCCCTGTATATAGCCTCCACATTGACTCTGTACCGGTACCCCCTGTATATAGCCTCCACATTGACTCTGTACCGGTACCCCTTGTATATAGCCTCCACATTGACTCTGTACCGGTACCCCCTGTATATAGCCTCCACATTGACTCTGTACCGGTACCCCCTGTATATAGCCTCCACATTGACTCTGTACCCGTACCCCTGTATATAGCCTCCACATTGACTCTGTACCGGTACCCCCTGTATATAGCCTCCACATTGACTCTGTACCGGTACCCCCTGTATATAGCCTCCACATTGACTCTGTACCGGTCCCCCTGTATATAGCCTCCACATTGATTCTGTACCGGTACCCCCTGTATATAGCCTCCACATTGACTCTGTACCGGTACCCCTGTATATAGCCTCCACATTGACTCTGTACCGGTACCCCTGTATATAGCCTCCACATTGACTCTGTACCGGTACCCCCTGTATATAGCCTCCACATTGACTCTGTACCGGTACCCCCTGTATATAGCCTCCACATTGACTCTGTACCGGTACCCCCTGTATATAGCCTCCACATTGACTCTGTACCGGTACCCCCTGTATATAGCCTCCACATTGACTCTGTACCGGTACCCCCTGTATATAGCCTCCACATTGACTCTGTACCCTGTATATAGCCTCCACATTGACTCTGTACCGGTACCCCCTGTATATAGCCTCCACATTGACTCTGTACCGGTACCCCTGTATATAGCCTCCACATTGTACCGGTACCCCTGTATATAGCCTCCACATTGTACCGGTACCCCCTGTATATAGCCTCCACATTGACTCTGTACCGGTACCCCTGTATATAGCCTCCACATTGATTCTGTACCGGTACCCCCTGTATATAGCCTCCACATTGACTCTGTACCGGTACCCCCTGTATATAGCCTCCACATTGACTCTGTACCGGTACCCCCTGTATATAGCCTCCACATTGACTCTGTACCCCCCCTGTATATAGCCTCCACATTGACTCTGTACCGGTACCCCCTGTATATAGCCTCCACATTGACTCTGTACCCGTACCCCCTGTATATAGCCTCCACATTGACTCTGTACCGGTACCCCCTGTATATAGCCTCCACATTGACTCTGTACCGGTACCCCCTGTATATAGCCTCCACATTGTACCGGTACCCCCTGTATATAGCCTCCACATTGTACCGGTACCCCCTGTATATAGCCTCCACATTGACTCTGTACCGGTACCCCCTGTATATAGCCTCCACATTGATTCTGTACCGGTACCCCCTGTATATAGCCTCCACATTGACTCTGTACCGGTACCCCCTGTATATAGCCTCCACATTGACTCTGTACCGATACCCCCTGTATATAGCCTCCACATTGACTCTGTACCGGTACCCCCTGTATATAGCCTCCACATTGACTCTGTACCGGTACCCCCTGTATATAGCCTCCACATTGTACCGGTACCCCCTGTATATAGCCTCCACATTGACTCTGTACCGGTACCCCCTGTATATAGCCTCCACATTGACTCTGTACCGGTACCCCCTGTATATAGCCTCCACATTGATTCTGTACCGGTACCCCCTGTATATAGCCTCCACATTGACTCTGTACCGGTACCCCCTGTATATAGCCTCCACATTGACTCTGTACCGGTACCCCTGTATATAGCCTCCACATTGACTCTGTACCGGTACCCCCTGTATATAGCCTCCACATTGACTCTGTACCGGTACCCCCTGTATATAGCCTCCACATTGACTCTGTACCGGTACCCCTGTATATAGCCTCCACATTGACTCTGTACCGGTACCCCCTGTATATAGCCTCCACATTGACTCTGTACCGGTACCCCCTGTATATAGCCTCCACATTGACTCTGTACCCGTACCCCTGTATATAGCCTCCACATTGACTCTGTACCGGTACCCCTGTATATAGCCTCCACATTGACTCTGTACCGGTACCCCCTGTATATAGCCTCCACATTGACTCTGTACCGGTACCCCTGTATATAGCCTCCACATTGATTCTGTACCGGTACCCCTGTATATAGCCTCCACATTGACTCTGTACCGGTACCCCCTGTATATAGCCTCCACATTGACTCTGTACCGGTACCCCCTGTATATAGCCTCCACATTGACTCTGTACCGGTACCCCCTGTATATAGCCTCCACATTGACTCTGTACCGGTACCCCCTGTATATAGCCTCCACATTGACTCTGTACCGGTACCCCCTGTATATAGCCTCCACATTGACTCTGTACCGGTACCCCCTGTATATAGCCTCCACATTGACTCTGTACCGGTACCCCCTGTATATAGCCTCCACATTGACTCTGTACCCGTACCCCCTGTATATAGCCTCCACATTGACTCTGTACCGGTACCCCCTGTATATAGCCTCCACATTGACTCTGTACCGGTACCCCCTGTATAAAGCCTTGCTATTTTATTTTACTGCTGCCGTTGAATTATTTTGTACTTTTATTTTCTATTTTTTACACTTATTTTTCTTAAAACTTCTTAAAGCATTGTTGGTTAAGGGCTTGTAAGTAAGCATTTCACTGTAAGGTCTACCTGTTGTATTCGGCGCATGTGACAAATACAATTAGATTTGATTTGTACTGCGTTGCATCTCTGAAAATTACTTCTGTATGGATGACTACTTTGAATTTCATCAGCCATCTGTGTAAAGTACAGTACTAGATGTGTTCTACAAAGATACAGAGATACCATGTGTTATGCATGTTTCATGTACAGTATGTTTCATGACTGAAATATACTGGATTACTAGAAGTATTCTACAGTATGAGCAACACTGGCGAGTACACAGGTACGTAATCTACCTTTTTGACAGTTTGTTTTGAGGAAGAATAGGAGGATTTTATCTGTTGTTATTTAGTGTAAATGAATTTACTGCATGAGTCACATGGTGTCTTAACACACACAAGTTAGCAGAGGCATGTTTAGTCTTTGCTGTTCTTTCCTCTCCTCCCTTTCCTTCCTTCCTTCCTTCCTTCCTCTCTATCTATTTTTATCTTCTTCTTCTATCCATTATAATGGCCAACTGTAACAGTAGCAGAGAAAGACTAGAAACAAACGGGGAATGACATATGACACATGTACTGTATGTTAACAGAATGTTGAATAAACAGTAGACATGTATGTAAACCGTATGTTGATGCCTTTATTACCTGGGCGATGAAGCTATGAAATATTATTATAAAAGATGAGATTGTGGTGGCGTAATGGTCATGCTTTCTAACTTGTTTTGAAGTGCACGGTTACCATGCAGCAAACTCTAATCCACAACATACATAACTAACACACACTACTTGTCTTTCTATGGAGAGAAAAAATATTGCTCAAAATAAGCAATAGATACAACTATTATATTCACAAAATGTTAATTGTTTTGTTGTTTGTTGAAATGAATAGAGTGATTCACCCATAATCATTGTACCTACAGTATATTAATATATAGATTATCTGCTTTTATCTTGAGCTCTTAGAACTCACCCTGCAGTCAGGAGAAAAGGCAAGCTACTGTAGTTTCGTTTTCTTGTAAATGTTCTCTCTGTCATGACATAGGAAAAGTCATGAGAATGGAATGTTGATCAATGACATAACAAGAGATGACAGTTTATTGTTGTAACAATTTATTGGTCAAAATCAGCTGTTGTTTTAGTCAATGAGTCTAAATGACATACTGTTGAAATACATTCACTGTATTTTCTCTTCATATTATTACACACCAGCGTGAAGGACCCTGGGGCTGTTGTATTTTAGGCTGGATGAAATCTAAGACAGTGATGCGTTTTGGATCCCAGACACAGTCCTCTTCTAGACCACTCTTCACCATACCACAGTTAGGAGGAACCCAGGCGGTGTCGTAACCGTTCTCATGCCAGGTTGTCCGCAGAGCATGATACTGATTGTCAATTCTTTTCACCTTGCCCACATTGACTTTGACTCGGATGACAACCCTCTGATTTTCAAGAAGCACCAGGGGGTACCTGCTTGCCTTCTCCAGGTCTCGGCTGAGGTAAACTCCACGCCCCAACATACCACCAGCAGACTGCCGAAAACCAGTGTACAGGATTTGATTTGCTGCCTGCTGAGTTGTGCCGTGGTACATGATGTAGGTATAGCCATCTTGTGCTTCAGATAGGCCCAGTCGCACTACCCCAGAGGGAAGAGTGAAGTCATCTTCTGCCCACATGGTTGTGTAAATGCCGCTGTAATGAAGACAGGACTGTCAGTGATGTGAGAGATCTACTACACCCCAATGATATGGCCAGTCAGGCACATGCTCAGATAAAGTCCTAGGGGTACTGGAGAACCTGCCTTTTGCCCCTACTATTAAAACAGTGCCCTTTTGATTGATGGTGTTTTTTAAACTAATTTATTTTCTCTCTTGTCACTTTAAATTGTAACAAATTGCCCATTAAACTAGATATTCTCATGAACTCATGAATCTTGTAAAAAATCCCCTCCCCGCCCTTCAACCTGCATGGACAAGTGATCTACAGCGCTGGGTGGTGAGTTTGAAATGAATACTGCCAGTAGTTGGTTACTTAGGGTTGCTAGCATGTCTCGTCTCAGGATCAGGGACAGGAAAAGGGGCAACTGCAGTTTGACTGTCCGTAGCAGAACAGATTTAAATCAAGTAAAGACTAGTTAACTTGTTTTGGAAGCATAACTAACTAGCTGATTCATCTACATTTGGGATGATCAGCTGATCCAGACCACCACAGTAGTGGTTCTAGCAAAGATAATTTTACTTCCTCCCTTTCATCTGTGGTTCTAACTTGTTTACCCTACAATGTGTAATGAGTGAGTGTGGCTTTTTTTTTACCTTGAGCATCTCCCCCATCAAAGGTCTGTTCACACAACATTTTGATTTCATTTAATAACTTCTTTGTTGCTGAGAATTTTCCTTCACCGCAGAAAATGTAAACTTGTAGTGTATTTGAGTTTTAAAACGCCATCTAAAGTTTGTAATGTCCACTGACATTTCAGACTAGATTTCCCCTAACAAAACATTTATCGACACCTACAAAATTGTCCAATTATTATAATCCACGTAATAATTCAAATTTCCCATTGCTGCAGGATTATTTTCCTGCTGAAATCCTACATAAGTAGCTTAACTTCTATGGGTGACAGTAACAAACCTCCATTCTTTTCACAACATTATAAACAAAAACCGTACGGTGCAAAATGATTACATGAAAATGTCATGGTATGCATTCATTCAATTGTTTCGCTTCTTTGTTGGTGACCTACTCTTTGATCATATGCACACTTACAGAGAGGATTTAAAATAGTCAAGGCAAAGGACATCCTAAACAAATTGCTCATCTACAGATTCCAAAAATAACCAAAATGCAGAGTTGAAAAATTGAAACCAAAATGTCAAACTTATGACACTTATGAAGTATGATCACGATTAGATGGATAAAGTACTTACTTAATGTTGTCTAGGTGATGTTGATCTCAGGGTACGGGGAAGATAAGAGTGATTCAACAGATTTCTTTAGAACAGTTATTGAGAAAGTTATGACAAGGGTGTGTCATTATGCAAACGAAAGAGGGTCTGCTTTTAAGTTTCATTTTCTGTCATACAGGATATCACATGATCAAGGTTCATATAAGACTAAACAGTTTCCACCCTCCTCCTCGAACTCTCTCTCTCTTGCTCACTGTCTTTGTTTTAAGGGGTGGGTCAACTTTAATATTTTCGGATAGATTGTTGCTTCCAGCAATGTAGTTGTCTGAATCATTTCCAATTCCCCATATGTTTTTGGGGTAAATATATATATATTTAAATATTTACAGTCATGGTCAAAAGTTTTGAGAATGACACAATTATTCAGTGCTTCAGTGTCTTTAGATATTTTTGTCAGATGTTACTATGGAATACTGAAGTATAATTACAAGCATTTTGTCACGTTCTGACCTTTATTTCATTTGTTTTGTCATTATTTAGTATGGTCAGAGCGTGAGTTGGGGTGGGCAGTCTATGTTTGTTGTTCTATGATTTGGGTATTTCTATGTTTCGGCCTAGTATGGTTCTCAATCAGAGGCAGGGGTCATTAGTTGTCTCTGATTGAGAATCATACTTAGGTAGCCTGGGTTTCACTGTGTGTTTGTGGGTGTTTGTTCCTGTCTCTGTGTTTGCACCAGATAGGGCTGTTTTGGGTTTTCACATTTCTTGTTTTGTTAGTTTGTTCATGTGTAGTTTCTTTATTTAAAGAACCATGAATAGTAACCACGCTGCGTTTTGGTCCGCCTCTCCTTCGACTCAAGAAAACCGTTACACATTTCATAAGTGTCAAATGCTTTTATTGACAATTACATGAAGTTGATGCAAAGAGTCCATATTTGCAGTGTTACCCTTCTTTTTCAAGCCCTCTGCAATCCGCCCCGGCATGCTGTAAATTACCTTCTGGGCCACATCCTGACTGATGGCAGCCCATTCAATCGGCCCTGGCATGCTGTCAATTGACTTCTGGGCCACACCCTGACTGATGGCAGCCCATTCAATCGGCCCTGGCATGCTGTCAATTGACTTCTGGGCCACACCCTGACTGATGGCAGCCCATTCAATCGGCCCTGGCATGCTGTCAATTGACTTCTGGGCCACACCCTGACTGATGGCAGCCCATTCAATTGGCCCTGGCATGCTGTCAATTGACTTCTGGGCCACACCCTGACTGATGGCAGCCCATTCAATCGGCCCTGGCATGCTGTCAATTGACTTCTGGGCCACACCCTGACTGATGGCAGCCCATTCTTGCATAATCAATGCTTGGAATTTGTGGGATTTTATGTATCCACCCGCCTCTTGAGGATTGATCACAAATTCTCAATGGGATTAAGGTCTGGGGATTTTCCTGGCCATGGACCCAAAATATCCATGTTTTGTTCCCCGAGCCACTTTAGTTATCACTTTTGTCTTATGGCAAGGTGCTCCATCATGCTGGAAAAGGAATTGTTCGTCACCAAACTGTTCCTGGATGGTTGGGAGACGTTGCTCTCGGAGGATGTGTTGGTACCATTGGCTGAGAAGCAACCCCACACATGAATCGTCCAATCGTCCAGTCCAATCCCTGTCCCTGATGTTTTTCCTGGAGAGAAGTGGCTTCTTTGCTGCCCTTCTTGTCACCAGGCCATCCTTCAAAAGTCTACGCCTCACTGTGAGTGCAGATGCACTCACACCTGCCTGCTGCCATTCCTGAGCAAGCTCTGTACTGGTGTTGGCTCGATCCCGCAGCTGAATCAACTTTAGGAGACGGTCCTGGCGCTTGCTGGACTTTCTTGGGCGCCCTGAAGCGTTCTTCATGATCCAATAAATGGTTGATTTAGGTGCAATCTTACTGGCAGCAATATCCTTGCCTGTGGAGCCCTTTTTGTGCAAAGCAATGATGACGGCACGTGTTTCCTTGCAGGTAACCATGGCTGACGGAGGTGGCAGGACTGCAATGTAGCCCTGGGGATTCAGTTCATTTCATGGCAAAGTTCATTCATCTGATCACTCTTCATAACATTCTAGAGTATATGAAAATTGCCATCATACAAACTGAGGCAGCAGACTTTGTGAAAATTAATATTTGTGTCATTCTCAAAACCTTTGGCCACGACTGTACATATACTGTCACGACTTCCGCCGAAGTCGGCTCCTCTCCTTGTTCGGGTGGCGTTCGGCGATCGACGTCACCGGCTTTCGAGCCATCGCCGCACCATTTTTCATATTCCCATTTGTTTTGTCTTGTTCCATACACACCTGGTTTTCATTCCCTAATCACACTATGTATTTAGTCCTCTGTTCCCCTCCATGTCTTTGTGTGAAATTGTATTTATGTTATGTGGGTATTGTTACGCGCCATTCTTTTTGTCTATGTTCCGTGTTTGGGAATAAAAAGTGCGCCTGTTCACTACACTCCGCTCTCCTGCACCTGACTTCGCCTCCAGTACACACCCTTAACATATATACACATATACATATATCAACACAAACATATACATACAAATACACATACATACATATATAAATATACCTATCTTTTTTAAATATATTTTCCTTTATTTCCCCCAACCCTTCCACCCATCCCCTAATTGGAGTAAACTAATGGACAACAACACTGAGGCTTCTACTTCCAGTTTATACATACTATATACATTTTACAGACACGCTGTATTTTACAATAGTTATATTATGTTGGTTTTTGTCCTCGCCTTCCTCTATTTCTGATGTCCATCCTGTTTGACTTGCCATATTTGTAACTGTGCTATTTCACAAAAGTTCTGAACCTGTATACATTTTACAGACCCCACCCCCCCCCTAACTCAAAGGCACTTCAATCTTTTGTCTTGCCCATCCACTCTCAGAATGGCACGCACACACAATCCATGTCTCAATCGTCTCAAGTCTTAAAAATACTTCTTTAACATGTCTCCTCCCCTTCATCTCCACTGATTGAAGTGGATTTAACAGGTGACGTCAATGAGGGATCTTAGCTTTCACCTGGTCAATCCGTCCTTGGGAGAGAAAAAAAGGCAGGTGTTCATAATGTTTTGTACACTCAGGGTCTGTTTCATGACTTGGCTGGGACCGCCAATAGATGTTTCAAAAATATCTCCCATTATATTCTGGTGCAGCTTTGAGAGGAGCACAGCTCTGTCTCTTTGCTGCCAGTTAAGGTGTAGTGTGTGATATTGGAAAAGCTTCGCAATCAGGGCCACCAGGGTAGACACACAGACACAGAGATAGAGACAGATCCTCACATTCATTTCCTCCTGAGCAATGGTCTGACCACAGCCTGAAATAGCCTGGGACTGGCAGAGACAGAGAGCAATACTGAATTATTGAGGTGTCTCTCTCTCTCTCTCTCCATCTTTATTTCTCTCTGACCCATCTCTCTCTCTCTCTCGTTCAGATTCCATTCCCCCAGTTGTCTGTGCTATAGACCCTCCGGTAGTGTACCCATCTGGCTCTAGCACAGTTAACCATGACTAATTTAATGGGAAATTACATCCAATTAAAAGGGGAGATTGAAACTAATGAGGTGAATAATTGGGGTACAACAGGTATCAACGAAATGGACGAACGGTTTCTACTCAAACCTGCAGTTCAGCTTGCTGGAGTTCAGTGGATATTGTAAGCGCTGTGCCGTGACACCACCTTCACTAAGACCTGATGTGTCTGTCTGTCACACCCCGAAAGCAAAGAAGCTTCCTGGTGTTTGTATTACTGTCGGTGGACTTTGTACAGAAAAGACTGGCAGGATTGGCACCTGCTACATCTGCTGCCGTGAGGTTCCCGACATCAATTTGTAATGACAGAGGTACTGACAGGACTGTTAAAGGTTATATTGGTGTATAAAAGGGAAGACTGAAAGCAATGAGGTGAATGCTTAGGGTACAGCAGGTATCAACGTAAAGGGTGAACGGTTCCTATCCGAACCTCTACTACAGTCTGTTGGACTAGAGAAGGGAGATACAGAGGCTCTCACAGATACACAGCGTTCAAATGCAGATACACTCACGGGACTTGGACTCTGGTGAGGGAGGGGAGATGTTAGACACAGCCAGATCACTCTTAGACTTCTTGGGTTTCTTAGGATGGATCTGCCAGGGCTTCTCATAACTCCTGAAGTCACGGCGTCCTTTACTCTCTCCTGGGAGGAGATGAACAAAGCAAAGTACAGAGAGATCCTTGATTAAAACCTGCTCCAGAGCGCTCAGGACCTCAGACTGGGGTAAAGGTTCACCTTCCAACAGGACAACAACCCTAAGCACACAGACAACACAACGCAGGAGTGGCTTGAATGGCCCAGCCAGAGGCCGGACTTAAACCAGATCTAATATCTCTGGAGAGACCTGTAAATAGCTGTGCAGCGACGCTCCCCATCCAATATGGCAGAACTTGAGAGGATCTGCAGAGAAGAATGTGTAAGAACTCCTCAAATACAGGTGTGTCAAGCTTGTAACGTCATACCCAAGAAGACTCAAGGCTGTAATCGCTGCCAAAGGTGCTTCAACAAAGTACTGAGTAAAGGGATACTCACAGTACCAGTCAAAGGTTTGGACACATCTACTCATTCAAGGGTTTTTCTTTATTTTTACTATTTTCTACCTTGTAGAATAATAGTGAAGACATCAAAACTCTGAAATAACACATATGGAATCATGTAGTAACCAAAAAAGTATGAAATAAATTAAAATATATTTTATATTTGAGATTCTTCAAAGTAGCCACCCTTTTCACCTGATGACAGCTTTGCACTCTCTTGGCATTCTCTCAACTAGCTTCATGAGGTAGTCACCTGGAATGCATTTCAATTAACAGGTGGGCCTTGTTAACCTCTTCAACCTATGGGGGCGCTATGTCATTATTGGATTAAAAAAGGTGCCCGTTTTAAGCACAATATTTTGTCACGAAAAGATGCTCGACTATGCATATAATTGGCAGCTTTGGAAAGAAAACACTCTGGCGTTTCCAAAACTGCCAAGATATTATCTGTGAGTGCCCCAGAACTGATGCTACAGGCGAAACCAAGATGAAACTTCAAACAGGAAATGAGCAGGATTTTTGACGCTCTGTTTTTCATTGTCTCCTTATTATATGGCTGTGAAAGCGCCACGAATTAGCCTGCCCTTTCTATCATTTCTCCAAGTTGTCTGCAGCATTGTGACGTATTTGTAGGCATATCATTGGAAGATTGGCCATAAGAGACTACATTTACCAAGTGTCCTCCCGGTGTCCTTTGTTGAAATTGTTGCGTAATCTCCAAGCTGCTCGCATTCATCCATGTGATTGAGAGTTAACGCTAGTTAACGTTGTGTTATGCTAATGAGCTTGCTGATAGATTTACACAATCCAGGATGCATTGTTTTTTCTTAGCTAAACGTGACACACAAAATGAAGTTAACTTCTTGCGTCGGGCCATCCAGGATCCGGGACCGTGACTACAGCCTCAAGCCCATTACCATAACGCAACGTTAACTATTCATGAAAATCGCAAATTAAATGAAATCAATATGCTAGCTCTCAAGCTTACCCTTTTGTTAACAACACTGTCATCTCAGATTTTCAAAAATATGCTTCTCAACCATAGCAAAACAAGCATTTGTGTAACAGCATTGATAGTTAGCATAGCATTTAGCATTAGCATTCAGCAGGCAACATTTTCACAAAAACCAGAAAACCATTCAAATAAAATCTTTTACCTTTGAAGAACTTCTGATGTTTTCAATGAGGAGACTCTCAGTTAGATAGCAAATGTTCAGTTTTTCCTGAAAGATTATTTGTTTAGGAGAAATCGCTCCATTTTTTGTGTCACGTTTAGCTAAGAAAAAAAATGGATCCAGGATTGTGTAAATCTATCAGCAAGCTCATTAGCATAACACAACGTTAACTATTCATGAAAATCGCAAATGAAATGAAATCAATATACTAGCTCTCAAGCTTAGCCTTTTGTTAACAACACTGTCATCTCAGATTTTCAAAAATATGCTTCTCAACCATAGCAAAACAAGCATTTGTATAACAGTATTGATAGCTAGCGTTAGCATTTAGCATTTAGCGTTAGCATTTAGCGTTAGCATTTAGCGTTAGCATTTAGCGTTAGCATTCAGCAGGCAACATTTTCACAAAAACCAGAAAACCATTCAAATAAAATAATTTACCTTTGAAGAACTTCGGATGTTTTCTATGAGGAGACTCTCAGTTAGATAGCAAATGTTCAGTTTTTCCTGAAAGATTATTTGTGCAGGAGAAATCGGTCCGTTTTCTGCGTCATGTTTGGCTACCAAAAAAAACGAAAATTCATTCATCCAAACGCCAAACTTTCTTCCACATTAACTCCATAATATCGACTGAAACATGGTAAACGTTGTTTAGAATCAATCCTCAAGGTGTTTTTCACATATCTCTTCATGATATATCATTCCTGGAAGTCTCCTCTCTGTCTCAATCACATGGATGAATGCGAGCAGCTTGGAGATTACGCAGCAATTTCAACAAAGGAAAACGGGCGGACACGTGGTAAATGTAGTCTCTTATGGCCAATATTCCAATGATATGCCTACAAATACGTCACAATGCTGCAGACAACTTGGAGAAACGACAGAAAGGCCAGGCTAATTCGTGGCGCTTTCACAGCCATATAAGGAGTCAATGAAAAACAGAGCGTCAAAAATCCTGCTCATTTCCTGTTTGAAGTTTCATCTTGGTTTCGCCTGTAGCATCAGTTCTGGGGCACGCACAGATAATATCTTTGCAGTTTTGGAAACGTCAGAGTGTTTTCTTTCCAAAGCTGTCAATTATATGCATAGTCAAGAATATTTTTGTGACAAAATATTGCGCTTAAAATGGGCACGTTTTTTTTATCCAATAATGAAATAGCGCCCCCATAGGTTGAAGAGGTTAAAAGTTAATTTGTGGAATTTCTTGCCTTCTTAATGCTTTTGAGACAATCAGTTGTGTTATGACAAGGTAGAGGTGGTAAACAGAAGATAGCCCTATTTGGTACAATATCAATCCATATTATGGCAAGAACAGCTCAAATAAGCAAAGAGAAATGACAATCCATCATTACTTTAAGGCATGAAGGTCAGTCAATCCAGAAAGATATGTAAAGAACTCCTTTGGTCTGATGAGTCCAAATTTGAGCTTTTTGGTTCCAACCGCTGTGTCTTTGTGAGACGTAGAGTAGGTAAACGGATTATCTCCCGACGTGTGGTTCCCACCGTGAAACATGGAGGAGGAGGTGTGGGGGTGCTTTGCTGTTGACACTGTCAGTGATTTATTTAGAATTCAAGGCACACTTAACCAGCATGGCTACCACAGCATTCTGAAGTGATAGACTTCCATGTGTTTATCAACAGGACAATGACCCAAAATACACCTCCAGGTTGTATAAGGGCTATTTGACCAAGAAGGAGAGTGATGCATCACATGCATTGACTGGTCCTGTATGTCAATGTGATATTTCAGTTTTTTATACATTTGCAAACATTTCTAAAAACGTGTTTTTCTTGTCATTATGGGGTAGTGTGTGTAGATTGATAAGGAGGGGAAATGATTTCATCAATTTTAGAATAAGGCCGTAACATAACAAAATGGGGAACAAGTGAAAGAGACTGAATACGTTCCGAATGCAATGTATGTGTGGTACATGTGTGCGTGATTGTGTGCATATGCATGTACTTATAATATAGCACATTATGTGAGCATCTGCGTGTGGGTCTGTGTGTGTGTGTTCCTACCTGCAGAGCTCTGGGCCCACAGTGCGGCGGAGCCCGACAGTGTCCTGTGCAGCTTGCCGGGGCTGCCTTGCTTGGTCTGCAGGTGATTGATGAGAAAAGGAATAGGGTGATCTGGGGTCTCGCTTATCAGACTGGTCATCATCTCCTATCAAGACAGAACAAAAGACACGTCAGACAGATAGAGAGACAGGGGAGGAGAGAGAGAAATAAAGAGAGGTAATTAAGAGTGGGGGAAAGAGAGAGAGAGAGAGAGAGAGACAGGGGAGGAGAGAGAAAGAAAGAAAGAAAGAAAGAAAGAAAGAAAGAAAGAAAGAAAGAAAGAAAGAAAGAAAGAAAGGAAGAAAGAAAGAGAGGGGGAATTAAGAGTGGAGGGAAGAGAGAGAGAGAGAGAGAGAGAGAGAGAGAGAGAGAGAGAGAGAGAGAGAGAGAGAGAGAGAGAGAGAGAGAGAGAGAGAGAGAGAGAGAGAGAGAGAGAGAGAGAGAGAGAGAGAGAGAGAGAGAGAGAGAGAGAGTGAAAGGAGGGCCGAACAGAGAGCAGACAGACAGACGGACGAACAGACTGGGGAGAGGGAGAGAGAGATGGAGAGAAGGAGAGGTGAAGCTGTAGGGAGGAAGGAGAGGGGTAGAAAAAAATCAAACAGGCGGCTGGACAGACAAGGGCAGAGGGAGATACAGGAAGAGGAAATAGAGAAAGAGAGATGACAGAGATGATAGAGATGACTAGAATGGGGAAACAGTGACGTAGGAGGAGTGGAGAGAAAGGAGAACATGTAAAGGAGAAGGTGATGAAGACGAGATGAAGAAGAGAAAGATCTGGACAGAAAGACGATAGAAGTTAAAGAGAGAGTTAGCAGGGGTTGAGGTCACCTGACTTGGCATGCTGCTCTGACAGACTGTCTGATGGGTATTCGCTATCTGATCTGCCACATGCCTAATTAGATACAGTACCTGCGTCCCAAATGGCACCCTATTCCCTACAAAGTGCACTACTGGGAATAGGGTGCCATTTGAGTGTACAACCACAATTCTTGACAAGCCAAACCATGACAGCCAACATGTTTTTCAAAAAGGGATGATGAACAAGAACATTTGCATTCCCATGAAATATGAGCTCAGTACAGAAATACCTGCATTTTAGTCATGACAGCTTCACGCAGAGAAGAAAATCATGTGGAACTTAACCTGATTAGAAACAGTACACAAACCAGCACCACTTACAGCACAGTGAGTGTAATTCAGCAGCTACTGATAATAAACTACATTCTTTCGAAGGGCTCTGCAAAGTTAGTCTATTTCCGTGTGTGTGTGTGCGCGCACGTGTGTGTGTGACTGTGTGTGTGTGTGTGTGTTATCAGGGCTATGGGGATGAACTCTGCTTGAAACTCAGTCAGATTAGCTGAAGCTATCATGAGAAATGCATTAGAGGGCTGGGCTGGTGGCACCTACCCAGCATGCACCCCGTGCTGGTCCAACTGACTCAGTGCCATCAACCCAGGTCCCATGCGGCTCAGTTGGTATAGCATGTCGCTTGCAACGCCAGGATTGTGGGTTCCATACCCACGTGGAACCAGTATGAAAAATGTATGATCTCACACCTGTAAATTGGTCTAGATAAGAGCTTCTACTAAAATGTATGTTTGTGTTTCTGTGCGAGAACGTGTGTAATACCTTAGTCAGCTACGCTAGTATTGACCGTGCAGAGAGTACAGTACAGGTCATTGGTCAGTGGGACATGCCTGCCTGGCCTTTGTGTCTGTGCAGAGCAGCTTAATGGCAACAGCTGTAGGCTACAGTACATCTCAACCAGTGAGAGAGAGAGAGAAACCTCACAAATTCAATTCCAAAAGACTCAATAACATGGGATGCTCTGCCCCCAAAAAAGGTGATGTCTTAAAAGAAGCAGTGTTGTTGAGGAATCCAAATCCCCTGCAGCTACAGAGATAATCTCTCCACGTTAAGAGACAATCTCTCCACGTTAAGAGACAATCTCTCCACGTTAATCTCTCCACGTTAAGAGACAATCTCTCCACGTTAATCTCTCCACGTTAAGAGACAATCTCTCCACGTTAAGAGACAATCTCTCCACGTTAAGAGACAATCTCTCCACGTTAAGAGACAATCTCTCCACGTTAAGAGAGAGACAATCTCTCCACGTTAAGAGACAATCTCTCCACGTTAAGAGACAATCTCTCCACGTTAAGAGATAATCTCTCCACGTTAAGAGACAATCTCTCCACGTTAAGAGACAATCTCTCCACGTTAAGAGACAATCTCTCCACGTTAAGAGACAATCTCTCCACGTTAAGAGACAATCTCTCCACGTTAAGAGATAATCTCTCCACGTTAAGAGACAATCTCTCCACGTTAAGAGACAATCTCTCCACGTTAAGAGACAATCTCTCCACGTTAAGAGACAATCTCTCCATGTTAAGAGACAATCTCTCCACGTTAAGAGACAATCTCTCCACGTTAAGAGACAATCTCTCCACGTTAATCTCTCCACATTAAGAGACAATCTCTCCACGTTAAGAGATAATCTCTCCACGTTAATCTCTCCATGTTAAGAGACAATCTCCCCACGTTAAGAGATAATCTCTCCACGTTAAGAGACAATCTCTCCACGTTAATCTCTCCATGTTAAGAGATTATCTCTCCACATTAAGAGACAATCTCTCCACGTTAAGAGATAATCTCTCCATGTTAAGAGATAATCTCTCCACGTTAATCTCTCCATGTTAAGAGACAATCTCTCCACGTTAAGAGATAATCTCTCCACGTTAAGAGATAATCTCTCCACGTTAAGAGATAATCTCTCCACGTTAAGAGATAATCTCTCCATGTTAATCTCTCCACGTTAAGAGATAATCTCTCCACGTCAAGAGACAATCTCTCCACGTTAAGAGATAATCTCTCCACGTCAAGAGACAATCTCTCCACGTTAAGAGACAATCTCTCCACGTTAAGAGACAATCTCTCCACGTTAAGAGACAATCTCTCCACGTTAAGAGATAATCTCTCCATGTTAATCTCTCCACGTTAAGAGATAATCTCTCCACGTCAAGAGACAATCTCTCCACGTTAAGAGATAATCTCTCCACGTCAAGAGACAATCTCTCCACGTCAAGAGACAATCTCTCCACGTCAAGAGACAATCTCTCCACGTTAAGAGACAATCTCTCCACGTTAAGAGACAATCTCTCCACGTTAAGAGACAATCTCTCCATGTTAAGAGACAATCTCTCCACGTCAAGAGACAATCTCTCCACGTTAAGAGACAATCTCTCCACGTTAAGAGACAATCTCTCCACGTTAAGAGACAATCTCTCCACGTTAAGAGACAATCTCTCCACGTTAAGAGACAATCTCTCCATGTTAAGAGACAATCTCTCCACGTTAAGAGACAATCTCTCCATGTTAAGAGACAATCTCTCCACGTTAAGAGACAATCTCTCCATGTTAAGAGACAATCTCTCCACGTTAAGAGACAATCTCTCCATGTTAAGAGACAATCTCTCCACGTTAAGAGACAATCTCTCCACGTCAAGAGACAATCTCTCCACGTTAAGAGACAATCTCTCCACGTTAAGAGACAATCTCTCCACGTTAAGAGACAATCTCTCCATGTTAAGAGACAATCTCTCCACGTTAAGAGACAATCTCTCCACGTTAAGAGACAATCTCTCCATGTTAAGAGACAATCTCTCCATGTTAAGAGACAATCTCTCGATGTTAAGAGACAATCTCTCCACGTTAAGAGACAATCTCTCCACGTTAAGAGACAATCTCTCCATGTTAAGAGACAATCTCTCCACGTTAAGAGACAATCTCTCCATGTTAAGAGACAATCTCTCCACGTTAAGAGACAATCTCTCCATGTTAAGAGACAATCTCTCCATGTTAAGAGACAATCTCTCCATGTTAAGAGATAATCTCTCCATGTTAAGAGACAATCTCTCGATGTTAAGAGATAATCTCTCCATGTTAAGAGACAATCTCTCCACGTTAAGAGACAATCTCTCCACGTTAAGAGACAATCTCTCCACGTTAAGAGAATCTCTCCACATGTTAAAGCTGGATGATTTAGCTACTCAGGCTGTTTCACTACTGAAACACTGTCAAGTGCAGAAGCTCACATATACTCTACCTGCAAGCACACACACACACTGACTACTTGTTATTGAAACACAAAGGGGGGGGGGGTCGTTGTGCTCAGATCAAAAGGCGTTTGCCACTCAAGTACTAAAGTGAATTCCTGCTGTACGCGCAGCACTCAATTATAAACACACTAATGATGGTGGGATGTAACAGTTCTAATTAGTGTTTCGTAGCTCCGGTGGGTTATGTGCGCTCTGGCTCTGGGTCTATGCTGAGTAGGTGCCACAATGCAGTACAGGTCTGGGTGGCCCCTACCCAGCTTAGAGCAACACACAAACACACACACACACACACACACAGGTGGGCTGGTGGCACCTACAGTACTCAGCATAGACCCAGTGCCAGAGCTGAGGTGGGCAATTATATCATTACCGTGCCTCTGAGTTCAAAAGACAAAAGCCATTTCTTGTTTTTGCGTGTGTGTGCGTGCATGTGTGAGCTTGGGTGTGTGTGTTCCTATGTGTGTGTGCATGCGTTTGTGTTTCAGTGTCTAATTAATACCTTAGTCAGCGAGACTGGTCTTGGCTGTGCAGAGAGAAGTCCTCCTGTAATTGGTAATTGGTCAGGGGGATATTCCTGCCTGGCCCTTCTTGTCTATGTAGAGAAGCTTAATGCCACCTAGCAGCAGCAGTAGGCTACAGAATATGTCACCCACCGTGTGTGAGTGTGTGCGAGAGAGAGAGAGAGAGAGAGAGAGAGAGAGAGAGAGAGAGAGAGAGAGAGAGAGAGAGAGAGAGAGAGAGAGAGAGAGAGAGAGAGAGAGAGAGAGAGAGAGAGAGAGAGAGAGAGAAAGAGGGGGGGAGGGAGATACAGCGCATTCATTCAATTCCAAAATTCAATTCCAAACTCACTGACACGGGATGCTCTGCCTCATACAGGTGATGTCTTAAAAAAGCAGTATTGCAGAGAAATCAAAATCCCCTGATAAGCAGAGGATTAGATTTCCCCTGCAGCTACCGGGATAATCACATTCTATATGTTAAAGCTGGATGATTTAGCTACTAAGACACTGACACGCTCATGTAGGTAAGCACACACACACACCTGAAATCACACACACACACTAAGACTGTTTCCTATTGATACACACTGACCGCGAGAGAGAGAGAGAGAGAGAGAGAGAGAGAGAGAGAGAGAGAGAGAGAGAGAGAGAGAGAGAGAGACGGGTGGGGGGTGCTTAGATCAAAAGGCGTGTGCCATACAACTACTAAAGTGAATTAAAAACCCACTAGCAGTGGTGGGATGTAACAGTTATAATTAGTGTTTAGTAGCTCTGTGTGTGCCTGTTTGTGTGCGTGTATGTGTCTCCAGTTGGCAATTAAACTAACCTAGCAACAGGAAGTCTATAAAGCAAAGCCTATAATTTATGGTTTTGCTCAGGAAGCCAACACACACACACACACACACACACACACACACACACACACACACACACACACACACACACACACACACACACACACACACACACACACACACACACACACACACACACACACACACACACACACACACACACACACACGTGTTCAGGAAGCCAATTGAGCAGCGTGTTGTTAAACACCCTGGTGTTCCTGAGGAGGAGTAAACATTTTCTGCGGCGAGAAAAGGATGTAGTGTGTGTGTGTGTGCGTGTTTCAGTTTCTGTGTACTACAGCAGTAATACACAGCGTATTGTGTGTCACAAACATACTATTGCAGCAGGCAAAGCAACCGGAACTGACACATTCACTTAGTATGGTAATGAGGTGCTTTAAATAAAGCGTGACGCCTCATCTCATAACCACACGTTGATTGGTGATCACATTTCTCCTGACGGGGGGGGGGGAGCCCCACTCTGATGTACTGATGAATTTGGGTCAACAACTCTGTCTCACAGGAGTAGTAGACATTAACACTGTTAGGGTTAGATAGGGATTGATGTGCATCAGCACAATAGCATTCAAGATGGGGGGCTCGGTGTGTCAGTGTGTGTGTGTGTGTGTGTGTGTGTTAGACAAAGTGACCATGCAGTTGTGTGTGTGTGAGCAAATACTTCCTGATAGCTCAGCACTGTCCCTCAGCAGTCTGGTGGCACTAATAGACAAGCTGTCAGCTAGCCAAGAGAGAGAAAGACAGAGGGAGAAAGACCACCTTCTTGTCCTACCCAGCTCTCAAGGACTCCCAAAGGTACACTGCTATATGATGACAGACAAACACACAGCACTTATATCTCTCTCTGTAAGTCGCTCTCTCTCCCTCCATATGCTGTTCATCTCACTCCCTCTCTTTTTCTATTCCAGTAGCCTGACGCAGACCGTGTTGTTGCTGCTGTATCACTAAAATAGCTTCATTAATGGAAGAGGGGCTGGGAACAGGGGATGTGGAGGCAAGAAGACAAGAATGAATGAGTGATGCATGGGACTGTTATGGTGGAGGACGGAGGAGAGGAGCCAGGGATAGGACTCTCTGGAGAAATTCCAGACCTTGAATCAGCAGGCAGACGAGAGAAGGGGAGATCGTGCGGAAGAGAGGAAAACAGGGGGAACGTGGGAGAGAGGGCACAGCCACCAGACTTTCAGTGCCAGGGGACACACTGTGGAGTGGGCACACACAGTAGGCAGGGTCTGCAGGCTACAGTAGGCCGGGTCTGCAGGCTACAGTGGGCCGGGTCTGCAGGCTACAGTAGGCCGGGTCTGCAGGCTACAGTGGGCCGGGTCTGCAGGCTACAGTAGGCCGGGTCTGCAGGCTACAGTAGGCCAGGTCTGCAGGCTACAGTAGGCCGGGTCTGCAGGCTACAGAGGGCCGGGTCTGCAGGCTACAGAGGGCCGGGTCTGCAGGCTACAGTGGGCCGGGTCTGCAGGCTACAGTAGGCCGGGTCTGCAGGCTACAGTGGGCCGGGTCTGCAGGCTACAGTGGGCCGGGTCTGCAGGCTACAGTGGGCCGGGTCTGCAGGCTACAGTAGGCCGGGTCTGCAGGCTACAGTAGGCCGGGTCTGCAGGCTACAGTAGGCCGGGTCTGCAGGCTACAGCAGGCCAATGATAACGGCAGACATCCGTGGTGCACAGCATGACTGCCTTCTCTCTCTCTCGTTATGTCTCTCTTTCTCCCACTTGCTCTCTCTTCGGTCTGTCTCCTCAATCTATCTCCTTTCTCGCTCTGATCTATATCCTTCCTCTATGCTCTTAATTCCCTCGCTCTCTCTCTCTCTCCCCCACTCCCTCTCTCTCTCTCTCCTCTATCCTCCCAGGACGGTGGATGGCAGGCCTAAGGCTGTGTGTTCAGCTCTCTACAGTAATTACACTAATAGTGTCTGGCTGCAGGGGACCTGTGTTAACCCTGTCTTATACGAGTATTTAAAACTAGCATCCTTAGTTACTACATCCATCTTTGGACTTATAAATGAATGATATATGCCCATTGATTCTTAAAGAATATAGTTTAGAAATGCCTAATGAGCTTAGTTCAACTGTCGTACACCATCAGAACCAAAAATATAAGCTTGTTTAACTCCAATGTTTGTAAACAATGCAAATATAGATGACGGATGGGACTAAGAACAAACAAACAATAACTCATGTAAAATATACTGTGTCTGTAAAATGTAGTATGGAAGTAAAAGTCTAAGTGTTGTTGTCCATTAGTTTACTCTAGTTAAGGGAGGTGTGGTAGGTTTAGGAGAAAATAATATATATATTTACAAAAAAATATATGGAGGATTGGACATGATGCAGACAATTATATTGATGGAATCCACAATCTATCTGCAATATTAAAACTGACCCCCCCCTAAAAAAAAGGGTAAATATAAACAAACACTGTATAGCCTTAAAACATGGGGCTCTATTCAATCTGTGTCACTGAAGTATTCCAGATTGTGTGATAGAAATGTAAAGGTTCATTCCCATTATGCAGTGTTTACCTGTGAATGCAGTCTCCACAAACGTGGGAACGTTGCCCTTACATTTCCATCACGCTGAAATGCTGAACGTCCGCGACACGGATGGAATAGAGCCCATGGTTAAAATTATATATTTGATGACACGGATGGAATAGAGCCCATGGTTAAAACTATATATTTGATGGCACGGATGGAATAGAGCCCATGGTTAAAACTATATATTTGATGAGACGGATGGAATAGAGCCCATGGTTAAAACTATATATTTGATGAGACGGATGGAATAGAGCCCATGGTTAAAACTATATATTTGATGAGACGGATGGAATAGAGCCCATGGTTAAAACTATATATTTGATGAGACGGATGGAATAGAGCCCATGGTTAAAACTATATATTTGATGACACGGATGGAATAGAGCCCATGGTTAAAACTATATATTTGATGAGACGGATGGAATAGAGCCCATGGTTAAAACTATATATTTGATGAGACGGATGGAATAGAGCCCATGGTTAAAACTATATATTTGATGAGACGGATGGAATAGAGCCCATGGTTAAAATTATATATTTGATGACATGGATGGAATAGAGCCCATGGTTAAAATTATATATTTGATGACACGGATGGAATAGAGCCCATGGTTAAAACTATATATTTGATGACACGGATGGAATAGAGCCCATGGTTAAAACTATATATTTGATGAGATGGATGGAATAGAGCCCATGGTTAAAACTATATATTTGATGAGACGGATGGAATAGAGCCCATGGTTAAAACTATATATTTGATGAGACGGATGGAATAGAGCCCATGGTTAAAACTATATATTTGATGAGACGGATGGAATAGAGCCCATGGTTAAAACTATATATTTGATGACACGGATGGAATAGAGCCCATGGTTAAAACTATATATTTGATGAGACGGATGGAATAGAGCCCATGGTTAAAACTATATATTTGATGAGACGGATGGAATAGAGCCCATGGTTAAAACTATATATTTGATGAGACGGATGGAATAGAGCCCATGGTTAAAATTATATATTTGATGACATGGATGGAATAGAGCCCATGGTTAAAACTATATATTTGATGAGACGGATGGAATAGAGCCCATGGTTAAAATTATATATTTGATGACACGGATGGAATAGAGCCCATGGTTAAAACTATATATTTGATGGCACGGATGGAATAGAGCCCATGGTTAAAACTATATATTTGATGAGACGGATGGAATAGAGCCCATGGTTAAAACTATATATTTGATGAGACGGATGGAATAGAGCCCATGGTTAAAACTATATATTTGATGAGACGGATGGAATAGAGCCCATGGTTAAAACTATATATTTGATGAGACGGATGGAATAGAGCCCATGGTTAAAACTATATATTTGATGACACGGATGGAATAGAGCCCATGGTTAAAACTATATATTTGATGAGACGGATGGAATAGAGCCCATGGTTAAAACTATATATTTGATGAGACGGATGGAATAGAGCCCATGGTTAAAACTATATATTTGATGAGACGGATGGAATAGAGCCCATGGTTAAAATTATATATTTGATGACATGGATGGAATAGAGCCCATGGTTAAAATTATATATTTGATGACACGGATGGAATAGAGCCCATGGTTAAAACTATATATTTGATGACACGGATGGAATAGAGCCCATGGTTAAAACTATATATTTGATGAGATGGATGGAATAGAGCCCATGGTTAAAACTATATATTTGATGAGACGGATGGAATAGAGCCCATGGTTAAAACTATATATTTGATGAGACGGATGGAATAGAGCCCATGGTTAAAACTATATATTTGATGAGACGGATGGAATAGAGCCCATGGTTAAAACTATATATTTGATGACACGGATGGAATAGAGCCCATGGTTAAAACTATATATTTGATGAGACGGATGGAATAGAGCCCATGGTTAAAACTATATATTTGATGAGACGGATGGAATAGAGCCCATGGTTAAAACTATATATTTGATGAGACGGATGGAATAGAGCCCATGGTTAAAATTATATATTTGATGACATGGATGGAATAGAGCCCATGGTTAAAACTATATATTTGATGAGACGGATGGAATAGAGCCCATGGTTAAAACTATATATTTGATGACACGGATGGAATAGAGCCCATGGTTAAAACTATATATTTGATGACACGGATGGAATAGAGCCCATGGTTAAAACTATATATTTGATGGCACGGATGGAATAGAGCCCATGGTTAAAACTATATATTTGATGAGACGGATGGAATAGAGCCCATGGTTAAAACTATATATTTGATGAGACGGATGGAATAGAGCCCATGGTTAAAACTATATATTTGATGAGACGGATGGAATAGAGTCCATGGTTAAAACTATATATTTGATGAGACGGATGGAATAGAGCCCATGGTTAAAACTATATATTTGATGACACGGATGGAATAGAGCCCATGGTTAAAACTATATATTTGATGGCACGGATGGAATAGAGCCCATGGTTAAAACTATATATTTGATGAGACGGATGGAATAGAGCACATGGTTAAAACTATATATTTGATGAGACGGATGGAATAGAGCCCATGGTTAAAACTATATATTTGATGACACGGATGGAATTAGAGCCCATGGTTAAAACTATATATTTGATGGCACGGATGGAATAGAGCCCATGGTTAAAACTATATATTTGATGACACGGATGGAATAGAGCCCATGGTTAAAACTATATATTTGATGACACGGATGGAATAGAGCCCATGGTTAAAACTATATATTTGATAACATGGATGGACAGTCCTTGCATCAATAGCTCTTACCTTCCTCCCTTCCTCCTCAGAGACAAGACCCGTTGATTAAATGGGCTACGGTTTCAATCCTGCTGTCATGTAGTCATTATCAATTACGACCAGGGAAACACAATCCTTCTTCTAAAAATTGATTTTATTGACATCTCTGTGTGCATCCGCAGCATTCAATTTGTCACTCCACAGATTCTATTAGAGAGAACTAATAAAGATCACAATTGTCTGCGAGCTACTGAAGTATTGCTTAGTTTGGTCCGACTGAAAATATACCCGTGTTCAGTGGTGGCTGGTGGCACTTTAAATTAGAGAATGAGCTCACAGTAATGGCTGAAATGGAATAAATGGAATCATTCCATTCACTCCAGCCATTATTATGAGCCATCCTCCCCTCTCCAGCCTCCTCTGCTCCTGTTTCAGTCTGTCCAAATGAAGGATAGATATATACCAACATAAAGACTGGGGTCGCAGGGTTTTTCTGCATAGGAAACTCCCCCCGTCATGAACTATATTACATTGCTGCACTGTGACCACTAACTATGCATGGTTCCAAATGGCACCCTATTGCCTATGTAGTGCACTACTTTTGACCAGAGCCCATGGGTAGTAGTCCACTATAAAGGGAATAAGGTGCCATTTGGGACGTATCCATTGTCTTTACCAAGGTGACTAACGAGTCAAACTAATGAACTCTACCTCCATATACATGGCATTTATCTCTCCCTCTCTATTTGGCCTTGCTATCTTGTAGGACGTAAGCAATAGGTCACCTTCCCATGTGACGGTAAATCCATTACTGTCCTGTATAATAAGGAGACTTACAAACCCACACAACATCACTGTCTTGTATAATCAATGGTCATTGGTCAGCTAAGTGCTGAAAGAGAGCACCTTCTCATGTTCTATTCATTGATGTTGTGTCTGTCCCAAATGGCAATCTATACTCTATATAGTGCACTACTATTGACCAGGTTCCATAGGGCTCCGGACAAAAGTAGGGAATTGAATGCCACTCGGGACAAAGCCGTAGACCTTGTATCGAGGTGTAGATTTAAATAGATGGGTGAATGAATAAACAAATTGGTTGGGAGGTTGGGTCTGGGCTAAATGACAAACTACCCCCTTTACTGGAGAGCCTTGGTGGGGTGGGGGGACTGAAGCACATTTGGATAGACTTTTACTTCTCAAGGTTGTTCTCTACTCTCTACTATGGGGATCCCAACCTTCTCTCCCAAGTGGTTATTGTGAATCCATCTCAATATGATTCAAATAACTCTGGGTCAACGTGTTCGTGTTCCTAGATCCCTCAGTGGACCCTGCATCAAACATACCATGTTACTTGATCCCTCAGTGGACCCTGCATCCAACATACCATGTTACTTGATCCCTCAGTGGTCCCTGCATCCAACATACCATATTACTTGATCCCTCAGTGGACCCTGCATCCAACATACCATATTACTTGATCCCTCAGTGGACCCTGCATCCAACATACCATGTTCCTAGATCCCTCAGTGGTCCCTGCATCCAACATACTATGTTCCTAGATCCCTCAGTGGACCCTGCATCCAACATACTATGTTCCTAGATCCCTCAGTGGTCCCTGCATCCAACATACTATGTTCCTAGATCCCTCAGTGGACCCTGCATCCAACATACCAACACAAGGGATTACATTTACAGAGATATCCTCCAAATTATGAAAATCTTTAAAAATAAATTGACTGTCCAGGATTATGTTATAAAATCAAATCACATTTTATTTTTCACATGTGCCGAGTTTTGGCTTACTTACAAGCCCTTAAATCAACAATGCTTTAAGAAGTTTAAGAAAAAAAGTGTTAAGTAAAGAAAATAGAAAATAAAAGGTTCTGGGTGGCCCCAGTGATGTTCTGGGCCGTATGCACTACCCTCTGTAGTGCCTTGCGGTCGGAGGCTGAGCAGTTGCCATACCAGGCAGTGATGCAAGCACTCAGGATGCTCTCGATGGCGCAGCTGTTGAACCTTTTGAGGATCTGAAGACCCATGCCAAATATTTTATGTCTCCTGAGGGGGAATAGGCTTTGTCGTGCCCTCATCGCGATTGTCTTGGTGTGTTTGGACCATTCTAGCTTGTTGGTGATGTGGACACCAAGGAACTTGAAGCTCTCAACCTGCTCCACTGCAGCCCCGTCGATGCATATAATTGGTAGTATTGGATAGAAAACACTCTAAGTTTTCTTGTTTTCCAAAACTGTTAAAATAATTTCTATGAGTATAACAGAACTGATATGGCAGGTGAAAACCTGAGGACAATCCATCCAGATCCATTGTAATCAGCTCACCACTGATTACAATGGCTGGGAATGGGAATATAAAAGACCTCCCAGATTGCAGTTCCTAGGGCTTCCACTAGATGTCAACAGTCTTTAGAAAGAGTTTCAGGCTTGTTTTTTGAAAAATAAGCTAGAATTTGTAGTTTTTCTAAGTGGCTCCCATTTTGGCTGTAGTGTTTGTTTCGCATTCCGGTGAGGTCGCATACTTTCGTTATTTATCTCCGGTAATGGTCTCCGGTATTCTCAGTCTTAAATTTGATAATTTATTTACATATTAGGGTACCTGAGGATTGATTAGGAACGTTGTTTGATATGTTTTGAAGAAGTTTAATGGTAACTTGTGGGATTCATTTGTATGCATTTTGAACGAGGGAAACCGGTGGATTACTGAGTCAAGCGCGCCAATGAAACATACTTTTTTTGTGATATAAAGAAGGACTTTATCAAACAAAAGGACCATTTGTTTTGTAGTGTGCTTTTGCCGTAAAGCCTTTTTGAAATCTGACAAAGCGGCTGGATTAACAAGAAGGTAAACTTTTAACTGATGTATAACACTTGTATTTTCATAAATGTTTAATATTACGATTTTTGTCCTTTGAATTTGGCGCTCTGCAATTTCACCGGATATTGGCCAGGTGGGACGGTAAGCGTCCCAATGATCCGCAAGAAGTTAACCAACAGTGCAGTTCAAGAAGGGTTAAGAAAAGATTTACCAAGTAGACTAAAATGAAAAGTAATAATAAAAAGTAACACAGTAAGAATAACGAGGCCATATACAGGAGGCACCAGTACCGAGTCAGTGTGCGGGGGTACAAGTTAGTTGAGGTAATTTGTACATGTAGGTGGGGGTGAAGTGACTATGCATAGATAAGGGGTGGTCAATGTAAATTGTCCGGTGGCGATTTTATTAATTGTTCAGCAGTCTTATGGCTTGGGGGTTGAAGCTGTTGAAGAGCCTTTTGGTCCCAGACTTGGCGCTCCGGGATCGCTTGCCGTGCAATAGCAGAGAAAACAGTCTATGACTTGGGTGACTGGAATCTCTGACAATTTTATGGGCTTTCCTCTGACACCGCCTAGTATATAGGCCTTACGTTCAGATGCCTAGCAGTCGCCATATCAGACGGTGATGCAACCGGTCAGGAAGCTCTCGATGGTGCAGCTGTAAAACCCTTTAGGGATCTGGGGATCCATGCCAAATCTTTTCAGTCTCCTGAGGGGGAAAGGGTTTTGCCGTGCCCTCTTCACAACTGTCTTGATATGTTTGGACCATGATAGTTCGTTGGTGATGTGGACACCAAGAAGCTTGAAGTCTCAACCCACTCCACTACAGCCCCACCTGTTCCTGTAGTCCACGATCAGCTCCTTTGTCTTGCTCACATTGAGCGAGAGGTTGTTGTCCTGGTGATGGTGTTGGAGTCGTGCCTGGCCATGCAGTCACGCAGTTATGAATTAAATCTTCTATGGCCAATGTCTGATTGTGTGTTATTTATCCAAAAATGTATTGGAACATCTCTCCTACCTCGATCCCAATTTACTGCCAACCTCTTTCCCCGAACACAAACAGTACGGATCAGCAACAAATGTGTGAAGAGAAAGGCAGCATAAACAACCTCCATCGATGAGGAGTAACGCATACCCAATCCCGACTCTTGTCCCACTAACTCACACAGTGAGTATGATTCCATGCCAATCAATTGAATAGTTACATTCAAACGTTTACATACTTTGCAAGAAGAACGATGTCCCTAATAATTCTGTTTACATGGACACATCTGAAATCAGGCTACCCAATAGGACTCTGATAAATGCAGGAAATCTGCAATCAAAACAAACGTTCTACTACAGGGATCATGTTATTTTTGGGAAGCATATTTGATTCTGAGTTGGAACACATACAGTTTCTATGTGAAAACTACTTCTAAGACGTTCAGTTGTTCCGAACTCACTTCATTGGCACTAATGAGAGAGGCTCCCTCGGCTGGTGCTGGCACATTCGCAGATCAAATACACCGCTGGAATGCTTACTTCGATGCTTACTTCGATGATTACTTCGATTTTGACCGTACGCCGATCAAATCAAATGGCATTGGTCACATACACATGGTTAGCAGATTTGAATGAGAGTGTAGAAAAAATGCTTCTGCTTCTAGCTCCGACAGTTCAGTAATATCTAACAAGTCATCTAACAGTTCCCCCAACAACTACCTAACACACACAAATCTAAAGGGGTGAATGAGAATATGTACATATAAGTACATGGATGAGCGATAGGCAAGGTGCAATACGTGGTATAAAATACAGTACATACATGTGATATGAGTAATGTAAGATATGTAAACGTTATTAAAGTGCCATTATTTAAAGTGCCATTGTATAAAGTGACTAGTGATACATTTATTAAGATAAGCAGAGTAAGGTGTTTACATGACTATTGCATAATCTGCCTACTGCCATAATCAGATTAATATCAAAGCATTACTGCGCAAGTAAACTTACTCAGTGACTGATCAGTCTATGCTATGGATCACTAACAGAGTACCCTCTTAGAAAAAAGGGTTCCAAAAGGGTTGTCCTATTGGGACAGGGTACTCCTATGGGGACAGGGTACTCCTATTGGGACAGGGTACTCCTATGGGGACAGGGTACTCCTATTGGGACAGGGTACTCCTATGGGGACAGGGTACTCCTATGGGGATAGGGTACTCCTATGGGGACAGGGTACTCCTATTGGGACAGGGTACTCCTATGGGGACAGGGTACTCCTATGGGGACAGGGTACTCCTATTGGGACAGGGTACTCCTATTGGGACAGGGTACTCCTATGGGGATAGGGTACTCCTATGGGGACAGGGTACTCCTATTGGGACAGGGTACTCCTATGGGGACAGGGTACTCCTATTGGGACAGGATCCTCCTATGGGGACAGGGTACTCCTATTGGGACAGGGTACTCCTATGGGGACAGGGTACTCCTATTGGGACAGGGTACTCCTATGGGGACAGGGTACTCCTATGGGGACAGGGTACTCCTATGGGGACAGGGTACTCCTATTCTGACAGGGTACTCCTATTGGGACAGGGTACTCCTATGGGGACAGGGTACTCCTATTCTGACAGGGTACTCCTATGGGGACAGGGTACTCCTATTCTGACAGGGTACTCCTATTGGGACAGGGTACTCCTATGGGGACCGGGTACTCCTATTCTGACAGGGTACTCCTATGGGGACAGGGTACTCCTATGGGGACAGGGTACTCCTATTCTGACAGGGTACTTCTATGGGGACAGGGTACTCCTATTGGGACAGGGTACTCCTATGGGGACAGGGTATTCCTATGGGGACAGGGTACTCCTATTGGGACAGGGTTATCCTATGGGTACAGGGTACTCCTATGGGGACAGGGTACTCCTATTGGGACAGGGTACTCCTATTGGGACAGGGTACTCCTATGGGGACAGGGTACTCCTATGGGGACAGCCAGAGAACTCTTTCAGATTCTAGATATCCCCTTTTTCTCAGAGTGTAGTGTAGCATAAGCAGCATAAAGTACAACCTGTGGGCTTCACAGCCCAACCCACTTTCTCACACACACTCAGTCAGTCTCTCTGCCTCCTATCAGTTACCCAGAAAAGCAGAAGATCAATAGAGGTCAGAGACTGATGCTGTTACACTGAGTGACCTCTTTATAGAACTGTGTTTGTTGAGACCCTGGAGATGCTGAGCACACACACATACACACACACACACACACAATGTAGTACAACTGAATGTAGATGAGGTTAGAGTGGAGATGAGAGTATCGAATCCCATGAACCCTGTCAGGGATGTGGGTACACAATTTTCTTGGGAACTGCAAACTACTGTAGGATCAAATCCACATGAAATACAGTTAATGCTACATGTTGTTTACTGTGTGTGTGTGTGTGTGTGTGTGTGTGTGTGTGTGTGTGTGTGTGTGTGTGTGTGTGTGTGTGTGTGTGTGTGTGTGTGTGTGTGTGTGTGTGTGTGTGTGTGTGTGTGTGTGTGTGTGTGTGTGTGTGTGTGTGTGTGTGTGTGGTGTGGTTCATACTTATTCTACTCGTGTTCATGGGTTGCTATAATGCTGATATTGTAGAATCTACTGCAATGCATCACAATCCAATACATTAAATCATCTAAAAAGGAAATGAAAAATGGGAAGTCAGTGGAAAGTGTGAACGCTCATCGCGAGTTCAACAATGAACTGAACAAGACTTAGTTCTCAATAGATAATTAAGTATTTATTTCCAAAAGATTAAAGTTTTCTGTCAGCTACACATTTGCATTGTCCGTGTCCTGAGGCTTGTAAAACTTTCCCTGATAAACACAGTCATTCATTAAGCAGGCCCTTCCTCCTGGGGAGAACTGAACAGAACTGTAGGCTGGGTCTCAAATGGCACCCTATTCCCTACGGGCTTTGGTCAAAAGTAGTGCACTAAGAAAAGGAATAGTGTGCCATTTGGGACACACCCTAAAACTCACAGCTAAATCCCATCCACTGAAACATGTACAGTTTATCTCATTAAGAAGACTTCACCAGTGAAACAAACTAAGAGGCAAAGCCAACGTTCTCTGGGGAATTGGCTATGTTCAGTGCTTTCTGTTTCCTCTATTGTATCATCTATTTATAACAATCCCTCTATTCAAACATAAAACCTGAGGTGACCTAATTGGATGGATTTGATTGACAGATCATGGAAGGAACTATTATAATTCCAAGTTTCAGACACACAGAACCAAAGCCTAACACCTTTTATCCACCCTCCCATTTCACTACTTACTCTGCCACCTAATTGGCACCCTATTCCCTAACAGTGCACTACTTTTGACCAGGGCCAATAGGGATCTAGTCAAAAGTAGTGCACTATATATGAAACAGGGTGACATTTGGAACTTAACCTGCATATACAGTTGGCCCTTTTCCTTTTCATGCATCAATTATACTGTACAGTGGAAATAGAAATAACAGTGGGTGTCATATAAGAGCTCTGAGGGAACATTAAAAAGGACAGAGTTTTTAGTGACTGCTAAATAATTGGGAAGAGTAGGTGTTTGATTGGAAGAGACTAGTAGCTCATTCTCCCAAAGGACAGGCGGGAATATGCCATGGCATATAATTAATAGTTGCATTTCCACAATTATTTTGGAGTGGAGCTCCAAGTTTTGGAAGACAAATACCTTCTCTCTTTTCAATATCTTAGTGTAATATGAAATTATACGGTTGACAGGGTCATTTCAAGTAACAGTTTTATTAGTTGAGAGCAAATACCGATGAGTTGACTCACAAATATTGAAACTGACACACAGGCCTACACAGTTATAGCTCAATGAATGTTGCTCATCTACCTTGCCATTCCTATAGCCCTAGATTTGCCAGATGAGCTCAGTCATTGACATGTCAGAGCTCTGATGATTGTGTCAGAGTGTTATGTCCATAGTATCACACATACTCCAAACGTTCTTTAATAACCTTGAAAGAGACACTTGGGGATGTGTCCCAAATGGTACCTTGATCCATATATAATGCCCTCCTTTTGACCAGAGCCCTCTATAAGAAATAGGTGGCCATTTGGGACACATATTTGAATCATGAAAGCAGGTGGGTTACATAGAGTACACACAGTATCACTAGTTACAGCCATTGATTTGACAGGGTAGAGGTGGATAATATCACTGCACTCCTCCAACATCTACTCTGAGAGAGATTGTTGTTACGGTTGTCCCGTTGACAACATTGATTATTTTAATTATGTTAACATTGTAAATCTCCAAAGTAAGCTTTAGCAATATGTACGTTGTAACGTCATGCCAAAGAAGCAAATTGAATTTAATTGTTAGAGAGAGAGAGAAAGGGTGAGAGAAAGAGAACAATGACAGCGGGGACCATCTTTCAGGTGGAGTCTACTGCCTATTGTACATGCATACTGAACGCAGGATGACCTCATTGTGGGGTTGACGTGGAGACCAAGGAGGAGGGGGGGGGGTGGGTCATATTCCTACAACACACCTTAGAGAGCCACACACACACAACTCAGAGAGACACGAAACCAACCAGCCCTTATCATGAAATACCCTCCTGCAAGCCACAATCAATACCCTGGATTCCCTGGGCACAGTAAAGTCCAATGTTCTGAAAGAGGGAAACACAGAGAGAGGGAACACACAAAGAGAGAGAGAGTGAGAGAAACAGAGAGAGAAACAGAGAGAGGCAGAAACAACACACCTAAAAGAGACATAAAACCAAGTCTTTATGTCATGAAATACCCTCCTAGAACTGCAAGTCACAATCAATAAGTTGTGCAATGTCCTGCAAACAGACATGGTTAAAATGGCACTGTTGTCTTGTTAAGGTTGTGCCATTAATATGTTACTGTAGAGAGCCAGGACAGGAGTCTTCCTGAAGAAAACCATTTATAACAATGAAACAACAGTAGTGAAATAGAGATAGGCTTTCTCATCAAAATGCCAGTCAGATACATTCTGTGCTATGCGACACCGCAAAGACCCAAGCCGACACACACACGCAGACACACATGTACTCATGCACTATATTCACAGAATTCTGTAAGGTGTGTTAACATGACATAGACTGATATGATCAAGAAGCATATGTCCCAAATGGCACTGGTCATGTCCATGTAAATGTACCCATGAGCACCAACATGTGAAGTTCGTAGGAGTATATTATATCAAATTGGGTGTCAAAAATAGTCTATATTTTGGGAAAATGAAGGCAAACATTTTTAAACATTGTAATTAACATCTACCAGAAATAGTATTTAAAAGGTATTAGAGATACTTCAACACACAATAATGTTGAAGTAAATTCCTGTCAACTAATGTCAACACGTATATTTAGTTTTGGAGAAATTATTTGCTTTTTTTAAGTTTAAAGAACATTGCTTCCTACCTTTTATTTTTGCCACCAAAAATGTTTTATGAATATTTTTTAAGTGATTAAAACTTGTAATTCTGTTAGTAAATCATTAACAAAGTTATTGAAAAATATGTAATGAAATTACAGTAATTTAATACGCTACAATGGGAAATCATAATAGTCACAAACCACAGTCGACCACCTGCTACTGTCCTCTCTTCCGCTGGCATACTGTTATGTTCAGCTGATAACTGATTTCTTTCTCTTTCTGTCGTCTGGCGGTCGAAGCGTGCGTGTTTAATAAACAATCTGGAAAACACCTCCCTCTCTCTGCCTCTATTATCTCTGTCCAGTTATGTTACCTCTCCGGGCTCTTACTGACACCTACCCATAAGCCCATTTACTGTGACCAGCATCCTCACCCACTGAGCAACGACCGACACCGGACGTCCATGGATGTTGAAAAGTGGTCACATTTTTGTCAGTCAGCCCTGGCCTCGATTTCAACATCCACCGGCGTCGTTCTTTTTGGCCGGTCCAGACCGGCCTTGATTTCAATGTCTACAGATGTGTTTGTTTAGCATTACATTTTTAAAGGGAACAATCGGATTCTCAGCGTAATTCCATTATCGTGGAATGACCACACCCTATTGCCGATATAATATTGCTACTTTGGACCAAAGCTATACAGCAAAGGTAACTGAACTAAATGACTATCGCCCCGTAGCAGTAATTTCTGTCATCATGAAGTGCTTTGAGAGGCTAGTTAAGGATCTTATCACCTCCACCTTACCTGACACCCTAGACCCACTTCAATTTGCATACCACCCCAATAGATCCACAGATGATGCAATCGCAATTAATGTAGATATTCGGGTGGCCATTTGATTAATTGTTCAGCAGTCTTATGGCTTGGGGCTAAAAGCTATTAAGGAGCCTTTTGGACCTAGACTTGGCGCTCTGGTACCACTTGCTATGCTGTAGCAGAGAGAAAAGTCTATGATTTGGGTGACTGGAGTCTTTTACCATTTTTTGGGCCTTCCTCTGAGACCACCTAGTATATAGGTCCTGGATGGCAGGAAACTTGGTCCCAGTGATGTTCTGGGCCGAATGCACTACCTTCTGTAGCACCTTACAGTCGAATGCTGAGCAGTTGCTGTACCAGGCGGTGATATAACCACTCAGAATGCTCTCGATGGTGCAGCTGTATAACCTTTTGAGGATCTGTGGACCCATGCCAAATCTTTTCAGTCTCCTGAGGGGGAAAAGGTGTTGTCGTCCACTCTTCATGATTGTCTTGGTGTGTTTGGACCATGATCGCTTGTTGGTGATGTGGACACCAAGGAACTTGATACTCTGGACCCGCTCCACTACAGCCCCATCAACGTTAATGGAGGTCTGTTCCGCCCTCCTTTTCCTGTAGTCCATCCTGGCAGATGTGTTGCTGCCTACCTTTACAACCTCGGGTGGCCAGTCCGGAAGTCCTGGATCGAGTTGCAGAGGGAGGTGTTTAGTCCCAGGGTCCTTAGAAAGTGATGAGCTTTGTGGGCACTATGGAGATGAACGCTAAGCTGCAGTCAATGAACAGCATTCTCACGTAGGTGTTCCTTTTGTCCAGGTGGGAAAGGGCAGTATGGAGTGTGATTGAGGGGCGATAGTCATTTAGGCAGTTTACCTTCGCGTTCTTGAGCACAGGGACTATGGTGGTCTGCTAGAAAGATGTAAGTATTGTAGACTTGGGAGAGATTGAAAATGTCAGTGAAGACACTTGCCAGTTGGTCTACGCATGCTCTGAGTAAACGTCTTGGTAATCCATCTGGCCCCACAGCCTTATGAATGTTGACCTGTTTAAAGGTCTTGCTCACATCAGCTACGGAGAGCGTGATCACACAGTCGTCCGGAACAGCCAGTGATCTCATGCATGCTTTAGTGTTGCTTGCCTCAAAGCGATCATGAAAGGCATTTAGCTGTTCATTGACTTCAACATCATAGTAACCTCCAAGCACACAATTAAACCCGGGACCCTGCGTCTGAACCCCGCCCTGTGCAACTAAGTCCTGGACTTCCTGAAGGGCCGCCCCCAGGTGGATAAGGTAAAAAACAACACCTCCACTACATTAATCGTCAACACAGGGGCCCCACAAGGGTATGTGCACAGCCCCCTTCGATACTCCCTGTTCACCCATGAGTGCGTGGCCTCATACGCCTCCAACTCAATCATCAAGTTTGCACATGACACAACAGTAGTAGGCCTGATTACCAACAATGGCAAGACAGCCTACAGGGAGGAGGTGAGGGCCCTGGTGGAGTGGTGCCAGGAAAATAACCTCTCCCTCAAAGTCAACAAAACAAAGGTGCTGAAGAGAAGAGACAACAGAGAGCACCTCCCTATTCACATCAACGGGACTACAGTGGAGAAGGTGAAAAGCTTCAAGTTCCTCGGCATACACATCACTGACAGTCTGAAATGGTTCCCCCACACAGAGCCTCAGGAGGCTGAAGAAATTCTAATTGGCCCCTAAGACCACCACAAACTTTTACAGATGTACAATTGAGAGCATCCTGTCGGGCTGTATCACCGCCTGGTACGGCAACTGCACCGCCCGCAATCATCAAGGACATCAATCACCCGAGGCACGGCCTGTACACTCCGACATCATCCAGCTTCTATCTCAAGCCATCAGAATGTTAAATTGCAATCACTAGCCGGCTACCATCCAGGTACTCAACACTGCACCTTAGAAGCTGCTGCCCTGTGTACATAGACATGGAATCACTGGTCACTTTAATAATGTTTACATACGGTTTAATTCATTTCATATGTATATACTGTTTTTTTGTCAATGCCACTCAGACATTGCTAGCCCCAATATTTATGTGTTTCTTAATTCCATTATTTTACTTTTGGATTTGTGTGTATTGTTGTGAATTGCACTGTTGGAGCTAGGAACACAAGCATTTTGCTACATCCGCAATAACATCTACTAAATATGTGTATGTGACCAATACAACTAGATATGAATAGGGTGCCATTTTGGACGCATCCTCAGTTTTAGATGCATTTTACTGAACACTGGGGGGTCCATATGACAAAAGCTTGTTTGGGAATCAGCTACAAACTCAGCTTTCAAGGGAATCAGCAACAAACACCTTAACCTAAGGTAGCAGGCACAAAATAAACGCCTGAGCGGAGTTGGCACATCCGGTATCCAGGAGAAAAGGAAGCTAAATTGAATTAGCTGTATCCTTGAAAACCGGATACATCCGGTTGTTGGCAACTCCGTTAAGGGTGCAAACACCTAGACACATACTCATCTCTTGAATCATTTCTGATAGCTACGCTGGGTTTCATGTCTTCCTTCCTTCACTACATATGAACTCTATATTCACTCATCATGTCACAGAGAGTGAGAGAGAGCAAAGAGGGTAGAGAAACAGAGAGATAGAAAACGAGAGGCAAGAAACAGAGATGAAGAGGTAAAGGGAGAGATGAACAGAGCGACAGAAAGAAGAGAAAACATGCAAAGAGACCGAGAGAGGGTGTCTCTCATAATGACAGCCAGGCAGGTCTGTTTGTCTGAGTCTGAATTGATGCGAGTGTCAGAATGTACAGTTGAAGTCGGACGTTTACATACACTTAGGTTGGGGTCATTAAAACTTGTTTTTCAACCACTCCACAATTTTCTTGCAAACAAACAATAGTTTTGGCAAATCGTTTAAGACATCTACTTTGTGCATTACACAAGTCATTTTTCCAACAATTGTTTACAGACAGACTATTCCACTTATAATTCACTGTATCACAATTCCAGTGGGTCAGAACTTTACATACACTAAGTTGACTGTGCCTTTAATAAACAGCTTGGAAAATTCCAGAAAATTATGACATGGCTTTAGAAGCGGTGTACCTATGGATGTATTTCAAGGCCTACCTTCAAACTCAGTGCCTCTTTGCTTGACATCATGGGAAAATCTAAAGAAATCAGCCAAGACCTCAGGAAAAACAATTGAAACCTCCACAAGTCTGGTTCATCCTTGGGAGCAATATCCAAACGCCTGAAGGTACCACGTTCATCTGTACAAACAATAGTTTGCAAGTATAAACACCATGGGACCACGCAGCCGTCATACCGCTCAGGAAGGAGACGCGTTCTGTCTCCTAGATATGAACGTACTTTGGTGCAAAAAGTGCAAATCAATCCCAGAACAACACAAGGGACCTTGTGAAGATGCTGGAGGAAACAGGTACAAAAGTATCTATATCCACAGTAAAACAGGTCCTATATCGACATAACCTGAAAGGCCGCTCAGCAATGAAGAAGCCACTATTCCAAAACCTCCATAAAAAAAGCCCAACTACGGTTTGAAACAGCATATGAGGACAGAGATCGTACTTTTTGGAGAAATGTCCTCTGGTCTGATGAAAGAAAAATAGAACTGTTTGGCCATAATGACAATCGTTATGTTTGGAGGAAAAAGTGGGAGGCGTGCAAGCCCAAGAACACCATCCCAACCGTGATGTCATCCCAACCGGAAAATTATGTGGATATATTTAAGCAGCATCTCAAGACAGTCAGGAAGTTAAAGCTTGGTGGCAAATCGGTCTTCCAAATGGACAATGACTCCAAGCATACTTCAAAAGTTGTGGCAAAATGGCTTAAGGACAACAAAGTCAAGGTATTGGAGTGGCCATCACAAAGCCATGACCTCAATCCCATAGAAAATCTGTGAGCAGAACTGAAAAAGCGTGTACAAACCTGACTCAGTTACACCAGCTCTGTCAGGAGGAATGGGCCAAAATTCACCCAACTTATTGTGGGAAGCTTGTGGAAGGCTACCCAAAACATTTAACCCAAGTTAAACAATTTAAAGGCAATGCTACCAAATACTAATTGAGTGTATGTAAACTTCTGACCCACTGGGAATGTGATGAAAGAAGTCAAATCAGAAATATATCATTCTCTGTACTATTATTCTGACATTTCACATTCTAAAATAATGTGGTGATCCTAACTGACCTAAAACAAGGAATTCTTACCAGGATTAAATGTCAGGAATTATGAAAAACTGCATTTGGCTAAGGTGTATGTAAACTTCCGACTTCAACTCTATGTCAGTGTACAGCGCTAGTCACTATGCTAGCAGGGAGCAGTGATGTGAGTGTACAGCTCTATAGTCGCTATGTTAGCAGTCAAAATGTACGTGAGTGTGCACCTATATAGTCGCTAACCTAGCAGGGAGCACTGTTGTGAGTGTACAGCACAATAGTCACTGCGCTAACAGTCAGAATTGTATTTTAGCGCTATGCTAGCAAGGAGCATTGATGTGTACATTTCAATAGTCACTATGATAGCAGTCAGAATTGTTTTAGTTTACAGCGCTATACTCGCTACGCTAACAGGGAGCAGTGATGTGAGTGTACAGCGCTATAGTCACAACACTAACAGAGAGCAGTGATGTCAGTGCACAGCACTATAGTCGCTTCGTTAGCAATCAGAATTGATGTGAGTCTACAGGTCTATAGTCTCTACACTAGCAGAGAGCAGCGATGTCAGTGTACAGCGCTATAGTTGCTATGCTAGCAGGGAGCAGTTATGTCAGCGCTATAATATCTAGGCTAGCAGTCAGAATTTATGTGAGTGTACAGAGCTATAGCCGCTACGCTAGCAGGGAGCAGTGATGTGAGTTAACAGCTCTATAGTCATGCTAGCAGGGAGCAGTGATTTGAGTTTAAAGCTCTGTAGTCACGCAAGCATTAAGCAGTGACGTGAGTTTATAGCTCTATAGTCATTAAACTAGCAGCGAGCAGTGATGTGAGTTTATAGCTCTATAGTCATGCTAGCAGGGAGCAGTGATTTGAGTTTAAAGCTCTGTAGTCACGCAAGCAGGAAGCAGTGACGTGAGTTTATAGCTCTATAGTCATTAAACTAGCAGGGAGCAGTGATGTGAGTTTATAGCTCTATAGTCATTAAACTAGCAGGGAGCAGTGATGTGAGTTTATAGCTCTATAGTCACACTAGCAGGAAGCAGTGATGTGAGTTTATAGCTCTATAGTCATGCTAGCAGGGAGCAGTGCTATAATATCTAGGCTAGCAGTCAGAATTTATGTGAGTGTACAGAGCTATAGCCGCTACGCTAGCAGGGAGCAGTGATGTGAGTTAACAGCTCTATAGTCATGCTAGCAGGGAGCAGTGATTTGAGTTTAAAGCTCTGTAGTCACGCAAGCATTAAGCAGTGACGTGAGTTTATAGCTCTATAGTCATTAAACTAGCAGGGAGCAGTGATGTGAGTTTATAGCTCTATAGCCATGCTAGCAGGGAGCAGTGATTTGAGTTTAAAGCTCTGTAGTCACGCAAGCAGGAAGCAGTGACGTGAGTTTATAGCTCTATAGTCATTAAACTAGCAGGGAGCAGTGATGTGAGTTTATAGCTCTATAGTCACACTAGCAGGAAGCAGTGATGTGAGTTTATAGCTCTATAGTCATGCTAGCAGGGAGCAGTGATTTGAGTTTATAGCTCTATAGTCACGCTAGCAGGAAGCAGTGATGTGAGTTTACAGCTCTATAGTCATGCTAGCAGGAAGCAGTGATGTGAGTTTACAGCTCTATAGTCATTACACTAGCAGGGAGCAGTGATGTGAGTTTATAGCTCTATAGTCATTACACTAGCAGGGAGCAGAGATTTGAGTTTATAGCTCTATAGTCACGCTAGCAGGAAGCAGTGATTTGAGTTCAAAGCTCTATAGTCACGCTAGCAGGGAGCAGTGATGTGAGTTTATATCTCTATAGTCATTACACTCGCAGGGAGCAGTGATGTGAGTTTATAGCTCTATAGTCATGCTAGCAGGGAGCAGTGATGTGAGTTTATAGCTCTATAGTCATGCTAGCAGGGAGCAGTGATGTGAGTTTATAGCTCTATAGTCACGCTAGCAGGGAGCAGTGATGTGAGTTTATAGCTCTATAGTCATGCTAGCAGGGAGCAGTGATGTGAGTTTATAGCTCTATAGTCATTACACTAGCAGGGAGCAGTGATGTGAGTTTATAGCTCTATAGTCATTACACTAGCAGGGAGCAGTGATGTGAGTTTATAGCTCTATAGTCACGCTAGCAGGGAGCAGTGATGTGAGTTTATAGCTCTATAGTCATGCTAGCAGGAAGCAGTGATGTGAGTTTATAGCTCTATAGTCATTACACTCGCAGGGAGCAGTGATTTGAGTTTATAGCTCTATAGTCACGCTAGCAGGGAGCAGTGATGTGAGTTTATAGCTCTATAGTCACGCTAGCAGGGAGCAGTGATGTGAGTTTATAGCTCTATAGTCACGCTAGCAGGGAGCAGTGATGTGAGTTTATAGCTCTATAGTCATGCTAGCAGGGAGCAGTGATTTGAGTTTATAGCTCTATAATCACGCTAGCAGGAAGCAGTGATGTGAGTTTATAGCTCTATAGTCACGCTAGCAAGGAGCAGTGATGTGAGTTTATAGCTCTATAGTCATTACACTAGCAGGGAGCAGTGATGTGAGTTTATAGCTCTATAGTCATTACACTAGCAGGGAGCAGTGATGTGAGTTTATAGCTCTATAGTCACGCTAGCAGGGAGCAGTGATGTGAGTTTATAGCTCTATAGTCATTACACTAGCAGGGAGCAGTGATGTGAGTTTATAGCTCTATAGTCATTACACTAGCAGGGAGCAGTGATGTGAGTTTATAGCTCTATAGTCATTACACTAGCAGGGAGTAGTGATGTGAGTTTATAGCTCTATAGTCATTACACTAGCAGGGAGCAGTGATGTGAGTTTATAGCTTTATAGTCATTACACTAGCAGGGAGCAGTGATGTGAGTTTATAGCTCTATAGTCATTACACTAGCAGGGAGCAGTGATGTGAGTTTATAGCTCTATAGTCATTACACTAGCAGGGAGCAGTGATGTGAGTTTATAGCTCTATAGTCATTACACTAGCAGGGAGCAGTGATGTGAGTTTATAGCTCTATAGTCATTACACTAGCAGGGAGCAGTGATGTGAGTTTATAGCTCTATAGTCATTACACTAGCAGGGAGCAGTGATGTGAGTTTATAGCTCTATAGTCATTACACTAGCAGGGAGCAGTGATGTGAGTTTATAGCTCTATAGTCATTACACTAGCAGGGAGCAGTGATGTGAGTTTATAGCTCTATAGTCATTACACTAGCAGGGAGCAGTGATGTGAGTTTATAGCTCTATAGTCATTACACTAGCAGGGAGCAGTGATGTGAGTTTATAGCTCTATAGTCATGCTAGCAGGGAGCAGTGATGTGAGTGTATAGCTCTATTGTCACGCTAGCAGGAAGCAGTGATGTGAGTTTATAGCTCTATAGTCATGCTAGCAGGGAGCAGTGATGTGAGTTTATAGCTCTATAGTCATTACACTAGCAGGGAGCAGTGATGTGAGTTTATAGCTCTATAGTCACGCTAGCAGGGAGCAGTGATGTGAGTTTATAGCTCTATAGTCATGCTAGCAGGAAGCAGTGATGTGAGTTTATAGCTCTATAGTCACGCTAGCAGGAAGCAGTGATTTGAGTTCAAAGCTCTATAGTCACGCTAGCATGGAGCAGTGATGTGAGTTTATATCTCTATAGTCATTACACTCGCAGGGAGCAGTGATGTGAGTTTATAGCTCTATAGTCACGCTAGCAGGAAGCAGTGATGTGAGTTTATAGCTCTATGTCATGCTAGCAGGGAGCAGTGATGTGAGTTTATAGCTCTATAGTCACGCTAGCAGGAAGCAGTGATGTGAGTTTATAGCTCTATAGTCATGCTAGCAGGGAGCAGTGATGTGAGTTTATAGCTCTATAGTCACGCTAGCAGGGAGCAGTGATGTGAGTTTATAGCTCTATAGTCATGCTAGCAGGGAGCAGTGATGTGAGTTTATAGCTCTATAGTCATTACACTAGCAGGGAGCAGTGATGTGAGTTTATAGCTCTATAGTCATTACACTAGCAGGGAGCAGTGATTTGAGTTTATAGCTCTATAGTCACGCTAGCAGGAAGCAGTGATTTGAGTTCAAAGCTCTATAGTCACGCTAGCAGGGAGCAGTGATGTGAGTTTATATCTCTATAGTCATTACACTCGCAGGGAGCAGTGATGTGAGTTTATAGCTCTATAGTCATGCTAGCAGGGAGCAGTGATGTGAGTTTATAGCTCTATTGTCACGCTAGCAGGAAGCAGTGATGTGAGTTTATAGCTCTATAGTCATGCTAGCAGGGAGCAGTGATGTGAGTTTATAGCTCTATAGTCATTACACTAGCAGGGAGCAGTGATGTGAGTTTATAGCTCTATAGTCACGCTAGCAGGGAGCAGTGATGTGAGTTTATAGCTCTATAGTCATGCTAGCAGGAAGGAGTGATGTGAGTTTATAGCTCTATAGTCACGCTAGCAGGAAGCAGTGATTTGAGTTCAAAGCTCTATAGTCACGCTAGCATGGAGCAGTGATGTGAGTTTATATCTCTATAGTCATTACACTCGCAGGGAGCAGTGATGTGAGTTTATAGCTCTATAGTCACGCTAGCAGGGAGCAGTGATGTGAGTTTATAGCTCTATAGTCACGCTAGCAGGAAGCAGTGATGTGAGTTTATAGCTCTATGTCATGCTAGCAGGGAGCAGTGATGTGAGTTTACAGCTCTATAGTCACGCCATCAGGAAGCAGTGATGTGAGTTTATAGCTCTATAGTCATGCTAGCAGGGAGCAGTGATGTGAGTTTATAGCTCTATAGTCACGCTAGCAGGGAGCAGTGATGTGAGTTTATAGCTCTATAGTCATGCTAGCAGGGAGCAGTGATGTGAGTTTATAGCTCTATAGTCATTACACTAGCAGGGAGCAGTGATGTGAGTTTATAGCTCTATAGTCACGCTAGCAGGGAGCAGTGATGTGAGTTTATAGCTCTATAGTCATGCTAGCAGGAAGCAGTGATGTGAGTTTATAGCTCTATAGTCATTACACTCGCAGGGAGCAGTGATTTGAGTTTATAGCTCTATAGTCACGCTAGCAGGGAGCAGTGATGTGAGTTTATAGCTCTATAGTCACGCTAGCAGGGAGCAGTGATGTGAGTTTATAGCTCTATAGTCACGCAGTGATGCAGGGGGAGCAGTGATGTGAGTTTATAGCTCTATAGTCATGCTAGCAGGGAGCAGTGATTTGAGTTTATAGCTCTATAATCACGCTAGCAGGAAGCAGTGATGTGAGTTTATAGCTCTATAGTCACGCTAGCAGGGAGCAGTGATGTGAGTTTATAGCTCTATAGTCATTACACTAGCAGGGAGCAGTGATGTGAGTTTATAGCTCTATAGTCATTACACTAGCAGGGAGCAGTGATGTGAGTTTATAGCTCTATAGTCACACTAGCAGGGAGCAGTGATGTGAGTTTATAGCTCTATAGTCATTACACTAGAGCAGTGATGTGAGTTTATAGCTCTATAGTCATTACACTAGCAGGGAGCAGTGATGTGAGTTTATAGCTCTATAGTCATTACACTAGCAGGGAGCAGTGATGTGAGTTTATAGCTCTATAGTCATTACACTAGCAGGGAGCAGTGATGTGAGTTTATAGCTCTATAGTCATTACACTAGCAGGGAGCAGTGATGTGAGTTTATAGCTCTATAGTCATTACACTAGCAGGGAGCAGTGATGTGAGTTTATAGCTCTATAGTCACGCTAGCAGGAAGCAGTGATGTGAGTTTATAGCTCTATGTCATGCTAGCAGGGAGCAGTGATGTGAGTTTACAGCTCTATAGTCACGCCATCAGGAAGCAGTGATGTGAGTTTATAGCTCTATAGTCATGCTATCAGGGAGCAGTGATGTGAGTTTATAGCTCTATAGTCACGCTAGCAGGGAGCAGTGATGTGAGTTTATAGCTCTATAGTCATGCTAGCAGGGAGCAGTGATGTGAGTTTATAGCTCTATAGTCATTACACTAGCAGGGAGCAGTGATGTGAGTTTATAGCTCTATAGTCACGCTAGCAGGGAGCAGTGATGTGAGTTTATAGCTCTATAGTCATGCTAGCAGGAAGCAGTGATGTGAGTTTATAGCTCTATAGTCATTACACTCGCAGGGAGCAGTGATTTGAGTTTATAGCTCTATAGTCACGCTAGCAGGGAGCAGTGATGTGAGTTTATAGCTCTATAGTCACGCTAGCAGGGAGCAGTGATGTGAGTTTATAGCTCTATAGTCACGCTAGCAGGGAGCAGTGATGTGAGTTTATAGCTCTATAGTCATGCTAGCAGGGAGCAGTGATTTGAGTTTATAGCTCTATAATCACGCTAGCAGGAAGCAGTGATGTGAGTTTATAGCTCTATAGTCACGCTAGCAGGGAGCAGTGATGTGAGTTTATAGCTCTATAGTCATTACACTAGCAGGGAGCAGTGATGTGAGTTTATAGCTCTATAGTCATTACACTAGCAGGGAGCAGTGATGTGAGTTTATAGCTCTATAGTCACGCTAGCAGGGAGCAGTGATGTGAGTTTATAGCTCTATAGTCATTACACTAGCAGGGAGCAGTGATGTGAGTTTATAGCTCTATAGTCATTACACTAGCAGGGAGCAGTGATGTGAGTTTATAGCTCTATAGTCATTACACTAGCAGGGAGCAGTGATGTGAGTTTATAGCTCTATAGTCATTACACTAGCAGGGAGCAGTGATGTGAGTTTATAGCTCTATAGTCATTACACTAGCAGGGAGCAGTGATGTGAGTTTATAGCTCTATAGTCATTACACTAGCAGGGAGCAGTGATGTGAGTTTATAGCTCTATAGTCATTACACTAGCAGGGAGCAGTGATGTGAGTTTATAGCTCTATAGTCATTACACTAGCAGGGAGCAGTGATGTGAGTTTATAGCTCTATAGTCATTACACTAGCAGGGAGCAGTGATGTGAGTTTATAGCTCTATAGTCATGCTAGCAGGGAGCAGTGATGTGAGTTTATAGCTCTATTGTCACGCTAGCAGGAAGCAGTGATGTGAGTTTATAGCTCTATAGTCATGCTAGCAGGGAGCAGTGATGTGAGTTTATAGCTCTATAGTCATTACACTAGCAGGGAGCAGTGATGTGAGTTTATAGCTCTATAGTCACGCTAGCAGGGAGCAGTGATGTGAGTTTATAGCTCTATAGTCATGCTAGCAGGAAGCAGTGATGTGAGTTTATAGCTCTATAGTCACGCTAGCAGGAAGCAGTGATTTGAGTTCAAAGCTCTATAGTCACACTAGCATGGAGCAGTGATGTGAGTTTATATCTCTATAGTCATTACACTCGCAGGGAGCAGTGATGTGAGTTTATAGCTCTATAGTCACGCTAGCAGGGAGCAGTGATGTGAGTTTATAGCTCTATAGTCACGCTAGCAGGAAGCAGTGATGTGAGTTTATAGCTCTATAGTCATGCTAGCAGGGAGCAGTGATGTGAGTTTATAGCTCTATAGTCACGCTAGCAGGAGCAGTGATGTGAGTTTATAGCTCTATAGTCATGCTAGCAGGGAGCAGTGATGTGAGTTTATAGCTCTATAGTCACGCTAGCAGGAAGCAGTGATGTGAGTTTATAGCTCTATAGTCATGCTAGCAGGGAGCAGTGATGTGAGTTTATAGCTCTATAGTCATTACACTAGCAGGGAGCAGTGATGTGAGTTTATAGCTCTATAGTCACACGCTAGCAGGGAGCAGTGATGTGAGTTTATAGCTCTATAGTCACGCTAGCAGGAAGCAGTGATGTGAGTTTATAGCTCTATAGTCATGCTAGCAGGGAGCAGTGATGTGAGTTTATAGCTCTATAGTCATTACACTAGCAGGAAGCAGTGATGTGAGTTTATAGCTCTATAGTCATGCTAGCAGGGAGCAGTGATGTGAGTTTATAGCTCTATAGTCACGCTAGCAGGGAGCAGTGATGTGAGTTTATAGCTCTATAGTCATGCTAGCAGGGAGCAGTGATGTGAGTTTATAGCTCTATAGTCATTACACTAGCAGGGAGCAGTGATGTGAGTTTATAGCTCTATAGTCATTACACTAGCAGGGAGCAGTGATGTGAGTTTATAGCTCTATAGTCACGCTAGCAGGGAGCAGTGATGTGAGTTTATAGCTCTATAGTCATGCTAGCAGGAAGCAGTGATGTGAGTTTATAGCTCTATAGTCATTACACTAGCAGGGAGCAGTGATTTGAGTTTATAGCTCTATAGTCACGCTAGCAGGGAGCAGTGATGTGAGTTTATAGCTCTATAGTCACGCTAGCAGGGAGCAGTGATGTGAGTTTATAGCTCTATAGTCACGCTAGCAGGGAGCAGTGATGTGAGTTTATAGCTCTATAGTCATGCTAGCAGGGAGCAGTGATTTGAGTTTATAGCTCTATAATCACGCTAGCAGGAAGCAGTGATGTGAGTTTATAGCTCTATAGTCACGCTAGCAGGGAGCAGTGATGTGAGTTTATAGCTCTATAGTCATTACACTAGCAGGGAGCAGTGATGTGAGTTTATAGCTCTATAGTCATTACACTAGCAGGGAGCAGTGATGTGAGTTTATAGCTCTATAGTCACGCTAGCAGGGAGCAGTGATGTGAGTTTATAGCTCTATAGTCATTACACTAGCAGGGAGCAGTGATGTGAGTTTATAGCTCTATAGTCATTACACTAGCAGGGAGCAGTGATGTGAGTTTATAGCTCTATAGTCATTACACTAGCAGGGAGCAGTGATGTGAGTTTATAGCTCTATAGTCATTACACTAGCAGGGAGCAGTGATGTGAGTTTATAGCTCTATAGTCATTACACTAGCAGGGAGCAGTGATGTGAGTTTATAGCTCTATAGTCATTACACTAGCAGGGAGCAGTGATGTGAGTTTATAGCTCTATAGTCATTACACTAGCAGGGAGCAGTGATGTGAGTTTATAGCTCTATAGTCATTACACTAGCAGGGAGCAGTGATGTGAGTTTATAGCTCTATAGTCATTACACTAGCAGGGAGCAGTGATGTGAGTTTATAGCTCTATAGTCACGCTAGCAGGGAGCAGTGATGTGAGTTTATAGCTCTATAGTCATGCTAGCAGGAAGGAGTGATGTGAGTTTATAGCTCTATAGTCATGCTAGCAGGGAGCAGTGATGTGAGTTTATAGCTCTATAGTCATTACACTAGCAGGGAGCAGTGATGTGAGTTTATAGCTCTATAGTCACGCTAGCAGGGAGCAGTGATGTGAGTTTATAGCTCTATAGTCATGCTAGCAGGGAGCAGTGATGTGAGTTTATAGCTCTATAGTCATTACACTAGCAGGGAGCAGTGATGTGAGTTTATAGCTCTATAGTCATTACACTAGCAGGGAGCAGTGATGTGAGTTTATAGCTCTATAGTCATGCTAGCAGGGAGCAGTGATGTGAGTTTATAGCTCTATAGTCACGCTAGCAGGAAGCAGTGATGTGAGTTTATAGCTCTATAGTCATGCTAGCAGGGAGCAGTGATGTGAGTTTATAGCTCTATAGTCATTACACTAGCAGGGAGCAGTGATGTGAGTTTATAGCTCTATAGTCACGCTAGCAGGGAGCAGTGATGTGAGTTTATAGCTCTATAGTCATGCTAGCAGGAAGCAGTGATGTGAGTTTATAGCTCTATAGTCACGCTAGCAGGAAGCAGTGATTTGAGTTCAAAGCTCTATAGTCACGCTAGCATGGAGCAGTGATGTGAGTTTATATCTCTATAGTCATTACACTCGCAGGGAGCAGTGATGTGAGTTTATAGCTCTATAGTCACGCTAGCAGGGAGCAGTGATGTGAGTTTATAGCTCTATAGTCACGCTAGCAGGAAGCAGTGATGTGAGTTTATAGCTCTATGTCATGCTAGCAGGGAGCAGTGATGTGAGTTTATAGCTCTATAGTCACGCTAGCAGGAAGCAGTGATGTGAGTTTATAGCTCTATAGTCATGCTAGCAGGGAGCAGTGATGTGAGTTTATAGCTCTATTGTCACGCTAGCAGGAAGCAGTGATGTGAGTTTATAGCTCTATAGTCATGCTAGCAGGGAGCAGTGATGTGAGTTTATAGCTCTATAGTCATTACACTAGCAGGGAGCAGTGATGTGAGTTTATAGCTCTATAGTCACGCTAGCAGGGAGCAGTGATGTGAGTTTATAGCTCTATAGTCATGCTAGCAGGAAGGAGTGATGTGAGTTTATAGCTCTATAGTCACGCTAGCAGGAAGCAGTGATTTGAGTTCAAAGCTCTATAGTCACGCTAGCATGGAGCAGTGATGTGAGTTTATATCTCTATAGTCATTACACTCGCAGGGAGCAGTGATGTGAGTTTATAGCTCTATAGTCACGCTAGCAGGGAGCAGTGATGTGAGTTTATAGCTCTATAGTCACGCTAGCAGGAAGCAGTGATGTGAGTTTATAGCTCTATGTCATGCTAGCAGGGAGCAGTGATGTGAGTTTATAGCTCTATAGTCACGCTAGCAGGAAGCAGTGATGTGAGTTTATAGCTCTATAGTCATGCTAGCAGGGAGCAGTGATGTGAGTTTATAGCTCTATAGTCACGCTAGCAGGGAGCAGTGATGTGAGTTTATAGCTCTATAGTCATGCTAGCAGGGAGCAGTGATGTGAGTTTATAGCTCTATAGTCATTACACTAGCAGGGAGCAGTGATGTGAGTTTATAGCTCTATAGTCATTACACTAGCAGGGAGCAGTGATGTGAGTTTATAGCTCTATAGTCACGCTAGCAGGGAGCAGTGATGTGAGTTTATAGCTCTATAGTCATGCTAGCAGGAAGCAGTGATGTGAGTTTATAGCTCTATAGTCATTACACTCGCAGGGAGCAGTGATTTGAGTTTATAGCTCTATAGTCACGCTAGCAGGGAGCAGTGATGTGAGTTTATAGCTCTATAGTCACGCTAGCAGGGAGCAGTGATGTGAGTTTATAGCTCTATAGTCACGCTAGCAGGGAGCAGTGATGTGAGTTTATAGCTCTATAGTCATGCTAGCAGGGAGCAGTGATTTGAGTTTATAGCTCTATAATCACGCTAGCAGGAAGCAGTGATGTGAGTTTATAGCTCTATAGTCACGCTAGCAGGGAGCAGTGATGTGAGTTTATAGCTCTATAGTCATTACACTAGCAGGGAGCAGTGATGTGAGTTTATAGCTCTATAGTCATTACACTAGCAGGGAGCAGTGATGTGAGTTTATAGCTCTATAGTATATATATATATATAAAATATATGCCATTTAGCAGACGCTTTTATCCAAAGCGACTTACAGTCATGCGTGCATACATTCTACGTATGGGTGGTCCCGGGGATCGAACCCACTACCCTGGCGTTACAAGCGCCATGCTCTACCAACTGAGCTACACAGGACCAGGATAGTCACGCTAGCAGGGAGCAGTGATGTGAGTTTATAGCTCTATAGTCATTACACTAGCAGGGAGCAGTGATGTGAGTTTATAGCTCTATAGTCATTACACTAGCAGGGAGCAGTGATGTGAGTTTATAGCTCTATAGTCATTACACTAGCAGGGAGTAGTGATGTGAGTTTATAGCTCTATAGTCATTACACTAGCAGGGAGCAGTGATGTGAGTTTATAGCTCTATAGTCATTACACTAGCAGGGAGCAGTGATGTGAGTTTATAGCTCTATAGTCATTACACTAGCAGGGAGCAGTGATGTGAGTTTATAGCTCTATAGTCATTACACTAGCAGGGAGCAGTGATGTGAGTTTATAGCTCTATAGTCATTACACTAGCAGGGAGCAGTGATGTGAGTTTATAGCTCTATAGTCATTACACTAGCAGGGAGCAGTGATGTGAGTTTATAGCTCTATAGTCATTACACTAGCAGGGAGCAGTGATGTGAGTTTATAGCTCTATAGTCATTACACTAGAAGGGAGCAGTGATGTGAGTTTATAGCTCTATAGTCATTACACTAGCAGGGAGCAGTGATGTGAGTTTATAGCTCTATAGTCATTACACTAGCAGGGAGCAGTGATGTGAGTTTATAGCTCTATAGTCATGCTAGCAGGGAGCAGTGATGTGAGTTTATAGCTCTATTGTCATGCTAGCAGGAAGCAGTGATGTGAGTTTATAGCTCTATAGTCATGCTAGCAGGGAGCAGTGATGTGAGTTTATAGCTCTATAGTCATTACACTAGCAGGGAGCAGTGATGTGAGTTTATAGCTCTATAGTCACGCTAGCAGGGAGCAGTGATGTGAGTTTATAGCTCTATAGTCATGCTATTAGGAAGCAGTGATGTGAGTTTATAGCTCTATAGTCACGCTAGCAGGAAGCAGTGATTTGAGTTCAAAGCTCTATAGTCACGCTAGCATGGAGCAGTGATGTGAGTTTATAGCTCTATAGTCATTACACTCGCAGGGAGCAGTGATGTGAGTTTATAGCTCTATAGTCACGCTAGCAGGGAGCAGTGATGTGAGTTTATAGCTCTATAGTCACGCTAGCAGGAAGCAGTGATGTGAGTTTATAGCTCTATGTCATGCTAGCAGGGAGCAGTGATGTGAGTTTATAGCTCTATAGTCACGCTAGCAGGAAGCAGTGATGTGAGTTTATAGCTCTATAGTCATGCTAGCAGGGAGCAGTGATGTGAGTTTATAGCTCTAGTCACGCTATATGTGAGTTTATAGCTCTATAGTCATGCTAGCAGGGAGCAGTGATGTGAGTTTATAGCTCTATAGTCATTACACTAGCAGGGAGCAGTGATGTGAGTTTATAGCTCTATAGTCATTACACTAGCAGGGAGCAGTGATGTGAGTTTATAGCTCTATAGTCACGCTAGCAGGGAGCAGTGATGTGAGTTTATAGCTCTATAGTCATGCTAGCAGGAAGCAGTGATGTGAGTTTATAGCTCTATAGTCATTACACTCGCAGGGAGCAGTGATTTGAGTTTATAGCTCTATAGTCACGCTAGCAGGGAGCAGTGATGTGAGTTTATAGCTCTATAGTCACGCTAGCAGGGAGCAGTGATGTGAGTTTATAGCTCTATAGTCACGCTAGCAGGGAGCAGTGATGTGAGTTTATAGCTCTATAGTCATGCTAGCAGGGAGCAGTGATTTGAGTTTATAGCTCTATAATCAAGCAGGAAGCAGTGATGTGAGTTTATAGCTCTATAGTCACGCTAGCAGGGAGCAGTGATGTGAGTTTATAGCTCTATAGTCATTACACTAGCAGGGAGCAGTGATGTGAGTTTATAGCTCTATAGTCATTACACTAGCAGGGAGCAGTGATGTGAGTTTATAGCTCTATAGTCACGCTAGCAGGGAGCAGTGATGTGAGTTTATAGCTCTATAGTCATTACACTAGCAGGGAGCAGTGATGTGAGTTTATAGCTCTATAGTCATTACACTAGCAGGGAGCAGTGATGTGAGTTTATAGCTCTATAGTCATTACACTAGCAGGGAGCAGTGATGTGAGTTTATAGCTCTATAGTCATTACACTAGCAGGGAGCAGTGATGTGAGTTTATAGCTCTATAGTCATTACACTAGCAGGGAGCAGTGATGTGAGTTTATAGCTCTATAGTCATTACACTAGCAGGGAGCAGTGATGTGAGTTTATAGCTCTATAGTCATTACACTAGCAGGGAGCAGTGATGTGAGTTTATAGCTCTATAGTCATTACACTAGCAGGGAGCAGTGATGTGAGTTTATAGCTCTATAGTCATTACACTAGCAGGGAGCAGTGATGTGAGTTTATAGCTCTATAGTCATTACACTAGCAGGGAGCAGTGATGTGAGTTTATAGCTCTATAGTCATTACACTAGCAGGGAGCAGTGATGTGAGTTTATAGCTCTATAGTCATTACACTAGCAGGGAGCAGTGATGTGAGTTTATAGCTCTATAGTCATTACACTAGCAGGGAGCAGTGATGTGAGTTTATCTATAGTCATCTAGCAGGGAGCAGTGATGTGAGTTTATAGCTCTATTGTCATGCTAGCAGGGAGCAGTGATGTGAGTTTATAGCTCTATAGTCATGCTAGCAGGGAGCAGTGATGTGAGTTTATAGCTCTATAGTCATTACACTAGCAGGGAGCAGTGATGTGAGTTTATAGCTCTATAGTCATGCTAGCAGGGAGCAGTGATGTGAGTTTATAGCTCTATAGTCATGTCATGCTAGCATGGAGCAGTGAAGCAGTGATGTGAGTTTATAGCTCTATAGTCACGCTAGCAGGAGCAGTGATGTGAGTTTATAGCTCTATAGTCATGCTAGCAGGAAGCAGTGATGTGAGTTTATAGCTCTATAGTCACGCTAGCAGGAAGCAGTGATTTGAGTTTATAGCTCTATAGTCACGCTAGCAGGGAGCAGTGATGTGAGTTTATAGCTCTATAGTCATTACACTAGCAGGGAGCAGTGATGTGAGTTTATAGCTCTATAGTCATTACGCTAGCAGGGAGCAGTGATGTGAGTTTATAGCTCTATAGTCATTACACTAGCAGGGAGCAGTGATGTGAGTTTATAGCTCTATAGTCAGGGAGCAGTGATGTGAGTTTATAGCTAGTCAGGGAGCAGTGATGTGAGTTTATAGCTCTATAGTCATTACACTAGCAGGGAGCAGTGATGTGAGTTTATAGCTCTATAGTCATTACACTAGCAGGGAGCAGTGATGTGAGTTTATAGCTCTATAGTCATTACACTAGCAGGGAGCAGTGATGTGAGTTTATAGCTCTATAGTCATTACACTAGCAGGGAGCAGTGATGTGAGTTTATAGCTCTATAGTCATTACACTAGCAGGGAGCAGTGATGTGAGTTTATAGCTCTATAGTCATTACACTAGCAGGGAGCAGTGATGTGAGTTTATAGCTCTATAGTCATTACACTAGCAGGGAGCAGTGATGTGAGTTTATAGCTCTATAGTCATTACACTAGCAGGGAGCAGTGATGTGAGTTTATAGCTCTATAGTCATTACACTAGCAGGGAGCAGTGATGTGAGTTTATAGCTCTATAGTCATTACACTAGCAGGGAGCAGTGATGTGAGTTTATAGCTCTATAGTCATTACACTAGCAGGGAGCAGTGATGTGAGTTTATAGCTCTATAGTCATTACACTAGCAGGGAGCAGTGATGTGAGTTTATAGCTCTATAGTCATTACACTAGCAGGGAGCAGTGATGTGAGTTTATAGCTCTATAGTCATTACTAGCAGGAAGCAGTGATGTGAGTTTATAGCTCTATAGTCATTACACTAGCAGGAAGCAGTGATGTGAGTTTATAGCTCTATAGTCATTACACTAGCAGGGAGCAGTGATGTGAGTTTATAGCTCTATAGTCATTACACTAGCAGGGAGCAGTGATGTGAGTTTATAGCTCTATAGTCATTACACTAGCAGGGAGCAGTGATGTGAGTTTATAGCTCTATAGTCATTACACTAGCAGGGAGCAGTGATGTGAGTTTATAGCTCTATAGTCATGCTAGCAGGGAGCAGTGATGTGAGTTTATAGCTCTATAGTCATGCTAGCAGGAAGCAGTGATGTGAGTTTATAGCTCTATAGTCATGCTAGCAGGGAGCAGTGATGTGAGTTTATAGCTCTATAGTCATTACACTAGCAGGGAGCAGTGATGTGAGTTTATAGCTCTATAGTCATGCTAGCAGGGAGCAGTGATGTGAGTTTATAGCTCTATAGTCATTACACTAGCAGGGAGCAGTGATGTGAGTTTATAGCTCTATAGTCACGCTAGCAGGAAGCAGTGATGTGAGTTTATAGCTCTATAGTCACGCTAGCAGGGAGCAGTGATGTGAGTTTATAGCTCTATAGTCATTACACTAGCAGGGAGCAGTGATGTGAGTTTATAGCTCTATAGTCACGCTAGCAGGGAGCAGTGATGTGAGTTTATAGCTCTATAGTCATGCTAGCAGGGAGCAGTGATGTGAGTTTATAGCTCTATAGTCACGCTAGCAGGAGCAGTGATGTGAGTTTATAGCTCTATAGTCATGCTAGCAGGGAGCAGTGATGTGAGTTTATAGCTCTATAGTCATTACACTAGCAGGGAGCAGTGATGTGAGTTTATAGCTCTATAGTCATTACACTAGCAGGGAGCAGTGATGTGAGTTTATAGCTCTATAGTCATTACGCTAGCAGGGAGCAGTGATGTGAGTTTATAGCTCTATAGTCATTACACTAGCAGGGAGCAGTGATGTGAGTTTATAGCTCTATAGTCATTACGCACTAGCAGGGAGCAGTGATGTGAGTTTATAGCTCTATAGTCATTACACTAGCAGGGAGCAGTGATGTGAGTTTATAGCTCTATAGTCATTACACTAGCAGGGAGCAGTGATGTGAGTTTATAGCTCTATAGTCATTACACTAGCAGGGAGCAGTGATGTGAGTTTATAGCTCTATAGTCATTACACTAGCAGGGAGCAGTGATGTGAGTTTATAGCTCTATAGTCATTACACTAGCAGGAGCAGTGATGTGAGTTTATAGCTCTATAGTCATTACACTAGCAGGGAGCAGTGATGTGAGTTTATAGCTCTATAGTCATTACACTAGCAGGGAGCAGTGATGTGAGTTTATAGCTCTATAGTCATTACACTAGCAGGGAGCAGTGATGTGAGTTTATAGCTCTATAGTCATTACACTAGCAGGGAGCAGTGATGTGAGTTTATAGCTCTATAGTCATTACACTAGCAGGGAGCAGTGATGTGAGTTTATAGCTCTATAGTCATTACACTAGCAGGGAGCAGTGATGTGAGTTTATAGCTCTATAGTCATTACACTAGCAGGGAGCAGTGATGTGAGTTTATAGCTCTATAGTCATTACACTAGCAGGAAGCAGTGATGTGAGTTTATAGCTCTATAGTCATTACACTAGCAGGGAGCAGTGATGTGAGTTTATAGCTCTATAGTCATTACACTAGCAGGGAGCAGTGATGTGAGTTTATAGCTCTATAGTCATTACTAGCAGGGAGCAGTGATGTGAGTTTATAGCTCTATAGTCATGCTATTAGGAAGCAGGATGTGAGTTTATAGCAGTCACGCTAGATGATGAGTTTATAGCTCTATAGTCACGCTAGCAGGGAGCAGTGATGTGAGTTTATAGCTCTATAGTCATTACACTAGCAGGGAGCAGTGATGTGAGTTTATAGCTCTATAGTCATTACACTAGCAGGGAGCAGTGATGTGAGTTTATAGCTCTATAGTCACGCTAGCAGGGAGCAGTGATGTGAGTTTATAGCTCTATAGTCATGCTAGCTAGCAGGGAGCAGTGATGTGAGTTTATAGCTCTATAGTCATGCTAGCAGGAAGCAGTGATGTGAGTTTATAGCTCTATAGTCATGCTAGCAGGGAGCAGTGATGTGAGTTTATAGCTCTATAGTCATGCTAGCAGGGAGCAGTGATGTGAGTTTATAGCTCTATAGTCATGCTAGCAGGGAGCAGTGATGTGAGTTTATAGCTCTATAGTCATTACACTAGCAGGGAGCAGTGATGTGAGTTTATAGCTCTATAGTCATTACTAGCAGGGAGCAGTGATGTGAGTTTATAGCTCTATAGTCATGCTAGCAGGGAGCAGTGATGTGAGTTTATAGCTCTATAGTCATGCTAGCAGGGAGCAGTGATGTGAGTTTATAGCTCTATAGTCATTACACTCAGCAGGGAGCAGTGATGTGAGTTTATAGCTCTATAGTCACGCTAGCAGGGAGCAGTGATGTGAGTTTATAGCTCTATAGTCACGCTAGCAGGAAGCAGTGATGTGAGTTTATAGCTCTATAGTCACGCTAGCAGGAGCAGTGATGTGAGTTTATAGCTCTATAGTCACGCTAGCAGGGAGCAGTGATGTGAGTTTATAGCTCTATAGTCATTACACTAGCAGGGAGCAGTGATGTGAGTTTATAGCTCTATAGTCACGCTAGCAGGGAGCAGTGATGTGAGTTTATAGCTCTATAGTCATTACACTAGCAGGGAGCAGTGATGTGAGTTTATAGCTCTATAGTCATTACACTAGCAGGGAGCAGTGATGTGAGTTTATAGCTCTATAGTCATTACACTAGCAGGGAGCAGTGATGTGAGTTTATAGCTCTATAGTCATTACACTAGCAGGGAGCAGTGATGTGAGTTTATAGCTCTATAGTCATTACACTAGCAGGGAGCAGTGATGTGAGTTTATAGCTCTATAGTCATTACACTAGCAGGGAGCAGTGATGTGAGTTTATAGCTCTATAGTCATTACACTAGCAGGGAGCAGTGATGTGAGTTTATAGCTCTATAGTCATTACACTAGCAGGGAGCAGTGATGTGAGTTTATAGCTCTATAGTCATTACACTAGCAGGGAGCAGTGATGTGAGTTTATAGCTCTATAGTCATTACACTAGCAGGGAGCAGTGATGTGAGTTTATAGCTCTATAGTCATTACACTAGCAGGGAGCAGTGATGTGAGTTTATAGCTCTATAGTCATTACACTAGCAGGGAGCAGTGATGTGAGTTTATAGCTCTATAGTCATTACACTAGCAGGGAGCAGTGATGTGAGTTTATAGCTCTATAGTCATTACACTAGCAGGGAGCAGTGATGTGAGTTTATAGCTCTATAGTCATTACACTAGCAGGGAGCAGTGATGTGAGTTTATAGCTCTATAGTCATTACACTAGCAGGGAGCAGTGATGTGAGTTTATAGCTCTATAGTCATTACACTAGCAGGGAGCAGTGATGTGAGTTTATAGCTCTATTGTCATGCTAGCAGGAAGCAGTGATGTGAGTTTATAGCTCTATAGTCATGCTAGCAGGGAGCAGTGATGTGAGTTTATAGCTCTATAGTCATTACACTAGCAGGGAGCAGTGATGTGAGTTTATAGCTCTATAGTCACGCTAGCAGGGAGCAGTGATGTGAGTTTATAGCTCTATAGTCATGCTATTAGGAAGCAGTGATGTGAGTTTATAGCTCTATAGTCACGCTAGCAGGAAGCAGTGATTTGAGTTCAAAGCTCTATAGTCACGCTAGCATGGAGCAGTGATGTGAGTTTATAGCTCTATAGTCATTACACTCGCAGGGAGCTGTGATGTGAGTTTATAGCTCTATAGTCACGCTAGCAGGGAGCAGTGATGTGAGTTTATAGCTCTATAGTCACGCTAGCAGGAAGCAGTGATGTGAGTTTATAGCTCTATGTCATGCTAGCAGGGAGCAGTGATGTGAGTTTATAGCTCTATAGTCACGCTAGCAGGAAGCAGTGATGTGAGTTTATAGCTCTATAGTCATGCTAGCAGGGAGCAGTGATGTGAGTTTATAGCTCTATAGTCACGCTAGCAGGGAGCAGTGATGTGAGTTTATAGCTCTATAGTCATGCTAGCAGGGAGCAGTGATGTGAGTTTATAGCTCTATAGTCATTACACTAGCAGGGAGCAGTGATGTGAGTTTATAGCTCTATAGTCATTACACTAGCAGGGAGCAGTGATGTGAGTTTATAGCTCTATAGTCACGCTAGCAGGGAGCAGTGATGTGAGTTTATAGCTCTATAGTCATGCTAGCAGGAAGCAGTGATGTGAGTTTATAGCTCTATAGTCATTACACTCGCAGGGAGCAGTGATTTGAGTTTATAGCTCTATAGTCACGCTAGCAGGGAGCAGTGATGTGAGTTTATAGCTCTATAGTCACGCTAGCAGGGAGCAGTGATGTGAGTTTATAGCTCTATAGTCACGCTAGCAGGGAGCAGTGATGTGAGTTTATAGCTCTATAGTCATGCTAGCAGGGAGCAGTGATTTGAGTTTATAGCTCTATAATCACGCTAGCAGGAAGCAGTGATGTGAGTTTATAGCTCTATAGTCACGCTAGCAGGGAGCAGTGATGTGAGTTTATAGCTCTATAGTCATTACACTAGCAGGGAGCAGTGATGTGAGTTTATAGCTCTATAGTCATTACACTAGCAGGGAGCAGTGATGTGAGTTTATAGCTCTATAGTCACGCTAGCAGGGAGCAGTGATGTGAGTTTATAGCTCTATAGTCATTACACTAGCAGGGAGCAGTGATGTGAGTTTATAGCTCTATAGTCATTACACTAGCAGGGAGCAGTGATGTGAGTTTATAGCTCTATAGTCATTACACTAGCAGGGAGTAGTGATGTGAGTTTATAGCTCTATAGTCATTACACTAGCAGGGAGCAGTAATGTGAGTTTATAGCTCTATAGTCATTACACTAGCAGGGAGCAGTGATGTGAGTTTATAGCTCTATAGTCATTACACTAGCAGGGAGCAGTGATGTGAGTTTATAGCTCTATAGTCATTACACTAGCAGGGAGCAGTGATGTGAGTTTATAGCTCTATAGTCATTACACTAGCAGGGAGCAGTGATGTGAGTTTATAGCTCTATAGTCATTACACTAGCAGGGAGCAGTGATGTGAGTTTATAGCTCTATAGTCATTACACTAGCAGGGAGCAGTGATGTGAGTTTATAGCTCTATAGTCATTACACTAGCAGGGAGCAGTGATGTGAGTTTATAGCTCTATAGTCATTACACTAGCAGGGAGCAGTGATGTGAGTTTATAGCTCTATAGTCATTACACTAGCAGGGAGTAGTGATGTGAGTTTATAGCTCTATAGTCATTACACTATCAGGGAGCAGTGATGTGAGTTTATAGCTCTATAGTCATTACACTAGCAGGGAGCAGTGATGTGAGTTTATAGCTCTATAGTCATTACACTAGCAGGGAGCAGTGATGTGAGTTTATAGCTCTATAGTCACGCTAGCAGGGAGCAGTGATGTGAGTTTATAGAGCTATAGTCGCTCTCTCTCTATCTGTATCTATTTCTCTCGCTCTCTCTCTTAACCTCCCACAAAAACATGTCCCGGCGCAACACAACACACACTCAGTTTTGTTACCGCAGATGGTGTATGTGTGTGTGTGTGGAGGAGCCTCGGGAGAAACAGTCTGTGTTTGTGCGGCGTCGGTGTCTCCCTAGCATCTGAGGGTTAATCTCCCCATCTGACCCTCTCATTAGATATGACTCTACCGTCTACACAACCAGCAGGACTGACTCTTCTAGCTGGGATATCATACCAACACAGTCTAGAGAAACAGCCAATGTGTCTCAAATGGCACCATCTCTGCTACATAGGGTCCCATTTGGGATGCAAACAGGCATGACTGACCCTTTTTATCATACCAACATGATGGGGTGTGGTAAGCACAACTGTCGTTATAGTAACTCAGACTGATACATTTAAATGAGGAATCTACCAGAATAAAACCAGTTATTATGCTGCTACCGACTGGGCACAGACTTCATTTTGATTTAATTTTGGTTGAGTTGTCAACTAACGTGAAATCAACAAAACATTTCACCATTTCATTGGATTTAGTTAAAAAGTTGGGTGAAAATTCATCACATTGAATTTCTTTGGTTGAAATGGCATTGAAACAATGTTGATTCAACCAGTTTTGCCTAGTGGGTAGTCATTATGCGCTACTGTAAAACTGTATCTGTAGCTGTATAGCTGTGGTAGTCAATACTGTCATTAACTCAGACTGATACACACCATTCAAACAGACGTCAATGAAAACCAGAAGACAACAGATTCACACAGACATGCAAACCTTCCCACACACTTAAATCAGTACCCCTTCAGGCAGATGCCTTGCAGCAATTCGCTCTTTATTCTGCACGTCTGCATGTTCCAACTCAGCCTATATACTGTACGATAGCACCTACATTAACTCCCTACACAAACAGAAAGGTCGCTAGGTAGAGAACAACACTCTCCAGCCAAACAGCCATATATATGCAGTACACTATTTGAATATGGTCAGACGGTAGAACAGGCAATGATCTCAAGTCAAACATTACTGTAGCAGGTGAAATGCAATGATCATTTTGTGATGAAGGATGAGTGAGATGATTTACCTAATAATGTATCCTTCCGTTCTATTAGACTATGTCTCACTTTTAATAGTGCTTTTGTCTATAAAAAAACAAAGCATTATTGCTTCTCTTCAGTGAACATTCGTGCCGCTTGGAACCTCCAAGCACAGTGTCAGTGTGATACCTCAGTTTATCCCGACCGCTTTTACCTAGAGCTCCACAGAATGATATTGCCCACTTTGTGCTGCCTGTAAACCCGTCGGGACCTTTCAGAAACATCTCTCTCTTTCTAATCATAGGGGGGTGGATGCCTACGACCAGGACATGCATGCTTGGTAACCAGGGAAAGTATGCGACAAGACAACCACTACTGGCTACCTTATAAAGATATTTTCCAATAGCTACATTTACAGAGAGTGGGTTTCGTACTACAATCTTGCTGGCAGATCGAATCTGTGATGATGATCGTCATCAGGCAGAAAGGGGTGCGCTCTCTGTATTTTCCAATGCAATGCAGGGAGAGGGTCTTGTAATTTCCATACATGTATAACCTAGTTTTTATATTTAATAGTACGCGCTTTCGTGTAGGCTATTTTATCAATCTAAGTTTCTACATTGAAACCAAAGCATAGCCTTACGATGCTGATAAATTGCAGGCTTGCAGCAAAACATGCCTGTCCCATTCAATGCCATGCACAGGTGAAATATGCTAGTTGAAATGAAGAATGCACTAACCTCAAACAGCGGTCCAATTTTATTTTTCTCCAGATAGGACTGAATTCTTGACTGCTGTTGAGACGCCATGAAGAAACTATACGTCTTGCATTAAACGTAAATTATTTGAAAATAAACGTTGGGGCAATCCCAATCATTCATTAAAATAGGTAGCCTATACGAGAGTCGAATTCAAACACCTTTAAGAACTACAACTGTAGCACTGTGCACACAGCGAGAGATAACCGCACCAGATATACAGTAGGGGCGTCAAGAGCGGTGGGTTTGCTTCACCGCACCGCGCATAGTGGAAAGTAGCAAGTGAAAAGTAGCAGGTACTCTCGCGCTGCGCTTCGCTCTACTTGGTTTACTACACAGTAGCACCGGACCATGCTCAGCGCGACGCTTGAGTGGCTCCCTAGCGACCGCTTCATGCTCCAAGCCAATGGCAAAGATAGTTACTTGACAGTGATTAGGGATCTTTCGCTCATTGGCTGAGAGTGGTATCAGTGGATGACAGGGTCCCTCCTCCAGATTGTTTACCTATCTCCTATTTAAAGGTCCGGACGGAAGACAGATGTGAGAAACAGGACAGTGCGTTTTTTCGCGCTGCTGTACTGACTGTAGGCTCAGGCTAGGGCTACACAGGTATGCTTGTTGAAAGTTTGGCCGGGGCATGATTCGCATAGTTAGTTCTTAAAATGCGCTGGTGCGCACTCCTCCTGTCATGTAACCTACAAATGTTTTGCACATGCTTATGCACAAGTGGGAAACAGATGTCACCAGCCTAATTGCTTGCCAATGCCATGTATCTTTATGTGGGTGGACTGAGATCCTTGGAAGATTGTGGAAAGGCACCAGACCGGTAGTGTGTTGTTTGTGGTGAGACTTTGTCCCTTTGGGACAAGCCTCTGCCTGGACTTTTGTTGGGCAGGCAATGAGAAAACTGGGTGATCTGTGGTCTAGGAAGAAGAAGTCATCCTGGGAAGTCTGCTGCAGACTGCATTGACAGAGACAGAGAAACAGACAGACAAACAGAGTGTGTTTGTGGGGGAAAGAGAGAGACTGAGAAACAGTGATACCATTACAGAAAAAACACATGAATTTCACATGTGAACACGTGATCTTGTGTGATCTCATGTGAAGTTAATGTGATAACATGAGACAATATGTAAAGCAACATGTGAAAAACTGCTTGACAACATTTTAGCATGTGAGAACACGATCTCGTGAAATGGGATGCAAAATGTCAATATGTGATATCATGACACTACACGTGACATTTGAGCACGTGAAATCCCAGCTGTCAAATATAATTTAGAATATTTTATTTTGTAAGGCATAATTAACATTAATTCAATTTACACAGTCATGGTCCCCTGCGGGTTTTGTCTAGTTCCCGTTTGTTCCAGGGGTGTCCCCAAGGACGTACTTAGAATGTTATGTCATGATTCCCTGGAGGCTTTTGTCTAGTTGCGATGAAAATATGGTAAATCAAAAACAAGTTAATGCATTTTTTTAAAGTAACATTTTGCTGTTAATGGACAATATTGCTGTAATTTGGAAATGAACCACTCTGGAGATTTGAACTCACAACTTCTTGGTTTCTAGCTATTGAAAGTTCCTGCTGTGCCACCAGGTCTGTGGACATTATGGGGATTGGCAAGAATACATTTATTTTTACAAAACGTATTTAATTGTTTTACCCTCTTTTCTCCCCAATTTTGTTGTATCCAATTGGTAGTTACAGTTTTGTCCCATCGCTGCAACTCCCTAATGGACTTGGGAGAGGCGAAGGTCGAGAGCCATGCGTCCTCCAAAACACAACCCAGCCAAGCCACACTGCTTCTTGAAACACTGCTCGCTTAACCCGGAAGCCAGCCGCACCAATGTGTCAGAGGAAACACTGTACACCTGGCAACTGTGTCAGCGTGCATTGCGGCCCGCCACAGGAGTCGCTAGGGCACGATGGGACAAGAACATCCCTGACGGCCAAACCCTCCCCTAACCCGGATGACGCTGGGCCAATTGTGCGCCAACCCATGGGTCGTGGCCGGCTGTGTCAGAGCTTGGACTCAAACACATAATCTCTAGTAGCACCGCTAGCACTGTGAGGCAGTGCCTTAGACCACTGAGCCATTCGGGAGGCTCAAGAATACATTTCTGCACTTCGCCTAAAGTTGCAGTAAAAATAAAGTACATGTACACAACAACTTGAAAGTGTTTGTATTTTTGTACTTTTAACCCTTTTTCGTGGTATCCAATCGGTAGTTACAGTCTTGTCCCATCTCTGCGACTCCAGTGCGGACTCAGGATAGGCGGAGGTCGAGAGCCATGCGTCCTTGGAAACACAACCGTGCCAAGCCACACTGCTTCTGGACACACTGCTCACTTAACCCGGAAGCCAACCGCACCAATGTGTCGGAGGAAATACCGTACAACTGTCGACAGAAGTCAGCTTGCAGGTGCCCGGCCCACAAGGAGTCGGGAGAGCACGATGGGACAAGGACATCCCCGGCTGCGCCACTCGGGAGGCCCAACTTAAAGATGTTTTCTAGAAAATTACAGTGTGCTGCTGTATTAGAATTTCAATAAGTGTAAATAAATCTTGTATACATTTGTACTGTGATCACACCGCCTTAAATGGGATGTGAACTCATAAACTCCTGGTCGCTAGCAATCTGAAATGTCCTGCTACGGTGCAGCTACAACACCAGCTTCTGTGAGCGTAAAAGAGATGCAAAATGTCAGTAACCTATGGGACACTTGCTGCCATTAGCAATCTTGCCAGTAACCTACTGAACCTTCTCTGACTCCTCTGTTGTCAACATGCACATTGGTTACTGAATGGCAGCATACTTTAACAGCGGCAGCCTATCAGAAGATTTTAGGCGTGGCTTATTTTAGGCGTGGCTTCCAGCTATTTTATTTGGTCTCCCATAATAGGGAATGTCATCCCAGTTAAGTTGGTCTGTTCATAATAATTTAAAACATTCTGCAGCCTTGTTAAAAGCTGACATTTCTATATCTGACACCAAATAACCATAAAATAATTTGACTCAAGAAACAGCTTCAACATATAACATGTTGAATTCCACCCTGTAGAGCACTCTTGTTTAGACCTCAACTCAGGTATTCCCATCTGGCATTGTGTAGACTTTAGTTTTTCAGCACCTACTGTGCCCTTGTGGAAGTATTCCACAGCTGCTTTCACTTTGTCCACAGTGGACTGTATCAGCTTCAGAGCATCTCTTACAAATCTGGTTGATTGTGTGGGCAAGACATGGATGATGGGTCCATTTGAACATTTTCATGGCTTTGTTTATGTTAGCTGCATTGTCGCTAACACAACAGAGCACTTTTCCATCTACTTGCCATTCTCTGGCCACTCTCAACAGTTCCTCTGCCAAGTTCTCTGAGGTGTGTCTGTTGCTGAACTCAAAGCAGTCCAGAGGACAGCTAGACATTGAAAAATCTTCAATGAAGTGACATGTAACTGACATGTAAGAAGTGGTTACCCCTGATGCCCAGCAGTCAGTGGTGAGGCAAACTGCAGTAGCTTTTTGAACTCTTTCCCACACTGAAGCCTGTGTGCTCTTGTACAGTTGTGGAATAAATGATTTTTGAAAGGGTTTTCCTGCTTGGAATTGTGTACATTTGATTTAGACTTTTGCTATAATTTCTAAAACCTCTGTCCTCCACGATCGAAAATTGCTGGAAATCGGTGGCAATCATTTTAGCCAATGCAATATCAATTTGGCCTTGTTTTGCTACAGACATAGCATAAACTGGTCCATAGAAGACTGCGCTGCTGTGGGTCGCACAGTAGGCCTACTTGACTGAGTGAATGGCTCCACCACTGTCTCTAGCAGGCCCGCTAGTTTCTCGAAGCTCTGCTACAGCTAACTTCACAGTTGGGTGCACAATTCGCATATGCCGGTGTAGGTTATGTGTAGAACCGGCTTTACATGAGATTTTGTTTTTTGCAAATTCTACACTGTGCTCTAACATTGTCTACATTATTCAAATGCATCCAAATGCTACTGTGCTTCCGACTCATTTTCCAGCTGTTGTCTTCACAGCTGTCCCCCTTCTGTCTCTTCTGCTGCTAACTGTGTGACTGTGAGTGAGTTGGCTCGGCCCTCCCCTCACGCATCTTTGGTTCTTTGGTTGACACTGCATGTCTGATTGACATGAACAACAGGTGAGGCTGTTAATCTGAGCAGACAGTCAGAACAAATGTGTGCGCTTGAGCATTTAGGCCTATACTTTTTTTTCATTCTTTAAATGAGTTCATTCTATTCATTTATATCTTTTGATTATTGATATCTTCATTTTTTTTTGTATTTTTATAAATAGAATTGGATCGTCTGATAAGCGAGCCGCCTCCCAACATTCACCTACAAGAACCAGCTCTTAAAGCCGACTCGTTCGCGAACGACCCATCACTAATAGCTAGTAACCATGTAATTGTTCTACTCACTACTCACTGAGTGTAATTGATTAGGTACAGTAACTCACTGTGAATTTGACAATAATCCACTTGTAACTACTTTATACTGAACAAAAATATAAATGCAACGTGCAACAATTTCAAAGATTTGACTGAGTTACAGTTCATATAAGGAAATCAGTCAATTGAAATAAATTCATTCAATAGGCCCTAATCTATGGACTTCACATCACTGGGATTACAGATCTGCATCTGTTGGTGTCAGGTAGTATTTTTTAAACGGTAGAGTTGTGGATCATAAAACCAGTCAGTATCTGGTGTGACCACCATTTGCCTCATGCAGCGCGACACATTTCCTTCGCATAGAGTTGATCAGGCTGTTGAATGTGGAATGTTGTCCCACACCTCTTAGTGGCTGTGCACAGTTGCTGGATATTGGCGTGAACTGGAACACGATGTGGTACACATCGATCCAGAGTATTCCAAACATGCTCAACCGGTGACATGTCTGATGAGTATACAGGCCATGGAAGAACTGGGACATTTTCAGCTTCCAGGAATTGTGTTCAGATCCTTGCGACATGGGGCCGTGCATTATCATGCTGAAACATGAGGTGATGGCGACAGATGAATGGCACGACAATGGGATTCAGGATCTCGCCACGGTATATCTGTGCATCTAAATACCCATCATTAAAACACAGTTCTATTTGTTGTCCGTAGTTTATCCTTGCCCATACCATAACCCCACAACCATCATTCAGCCACTCTGTTCACAACATTGACATCAGTAAAACGCTCGCCCACACGACCCCATACGTGAAGAGCACAGTTCTCCATCATGCCAGTGGCCATCAAAGGTGAGATACGATACCGAACTGCAGTCAGGTCAAGATACAGGTGAGGACGACGAGCACGCATTTGTTAAAATAGCCAGACTGGCTGGTCTCAGATGATCCTGCAGGTGAAGAAGCTGGATGTGGAGGTTCTGGGCTGGCGTGGTTGTGAGGCCAGGTGGACGTACTGACAAATTCTCTGGCAATAGCTCTGGTGGACATTCCTACAGTCAGCATGCCAATTGCACTCTCCCTCAAAACTTGAGACATCTTTGGCATTGTGTTGTGTGACAAAACTGCACGTTTTAGAGAGGCCTTTTATTGTCCCCAGCACAAGGTGAACCTGTGTAATGATCATGCTGTTGAATCAGCTTCTTGATATGCCACACCTGCCAGGTGGAAGGATTATTTTAGAAAAGGATAAATGCTCACTAACAGGGATGTAATCAAATTTGTGCACAACATTTAGAGAGACAATTTCTGGGATCTTTTATTTCATCTCATGGAACATGTTGCATATGTATTTTTTGTTCAGTATAGTTGAGAGTAAATGATTGAAAATTAAACATGAACTTCCTGTGAACCAGCTGCCATTGAGCTACTGGAAAATGCACAGTAACCTCTTAATAGTGCGGCTCTTGATTGTCACAAGTTCTTATTAAAAGAAACTGCAGTACTGACAATGTCAAAAGAGGTGCTCTACTTTAAACAACATAATGATAAAACCACTTAAACTGCTACAACATTGCCAGTGAAGGTTGGCACAAATATATTTTAGACCATGCCCCCAAATATGCTAATGAGCCCCCACCAGCACATTGGCTGCACCGATGTTTCAAAGTGCAGTAATAATTGTACCTAATGCTACATTCGTAACCAAGTGGTAAGTGGGAAAAATCCACTTGAGCGGCTCTCCAACTGGTAATTACTAGAGGGAAATTAGTATCATTTTGGAGGTGAAACTGCGTTAGCGCTGTCAAATCCACAACCATCTCCCGTCATTATATCTGAAGTGGAAATAGCCATTGGCTGTACGGAGCTGCATTAAGAGGAATCCCATGCAGCCTTGTTTACTATCTGGAACATTGGAATGTGATAGGTAATCTACACCACGATAAGGCTGATAGAAATTCTTATTTCCTTTAATGATTTTCAATTTGAGTGTCATTGTTTCTATATAGCCTACACTTTCTCGTTATGAGCTTCTAACGAGAGTAGGATGGCTGTGGCTTTGTGACAATGACCACACGAGCAGCTGCTCACCCATTTGACAGCTCGAACACAGTTACACCTGCCATACCACCAAAACACCAGCTATGCAGGTGTCGGCTTTCACGTGTTTATGCTTGATCTGAATTAGACCTTAATGTTGTGTCCCTGAGCACTGCTACTTTTTAGTTGGTGTTGTCAGATAGTCACACAATTATTGATTTGATTAGTAAAGTACAGGAATGTATTCTTGCCAATAAATCTGTGGCCGATCTCTGTCATGGCCACAGACCTGGTGGCGAAGCAGGAAATTCAGGTTGCTGTCATCTAAGAGGTAGTTCAACTCCCGGGTGTGGTAGCGTCCCAAGTGTGCCAACCAATGCTGAGGTCAAATCCATTTAAGTTCCAGTCAATTCAAAAAGTAAACCAAATTATAATTCTGAACTTTCCGCTATTTAAATAATTGAATTAGAATCGATGTGTACTTCCTGAATATAGTTGTTGTGTATTTACTGAGAAAATACAGTGCAGCTGTAGAAAGACATTAACACATGTTTCCACTGTTCTCACCGCAACTCAGTAGCCGGTAACTTACCATAAAATGACCGTGATTTTAAAAAACAGTTTGTGCCATGACCGCATCTAAAGTATCCTATAGGTTTAAATGTAATTGCAAATGAGGCATGCCAAGTTCCTTTGCAGGGCGTATCAAAAAGTACCCAAATGCATTGAGATTGAAAGTAAATATATAGCAAAACACTAATACGGTAAGTATCATATTACTGTACTAATGTACTGTATAACTATCATAAACTATCATAAATAGTTTTCCTTAAATGTGTATACATTTGAATAAAGCTGAAATGTACTTTGAAGCCCAAAGTGCAGGAATACAGGTGAAATCAACTGCTGGTGGCGTAGCAGAAAGGAACGCCGTGAATCAAGAGGTTGTGAGTTCAAATCTTCGATAAGGACATGTTGAATAATAATTCACGTATAACTAAACATACACAATGTAGTCAGGTATGTCAAAGTGTTGTTAAATGTGTAAATTGAAAACACTGTTAAAAGCATTGTGCGTATCACAACGCCACCTTCACCTGGGAGATTTCATGTGAACATTTAAATCCACACGTGAAAGGTTGAGAAAAATCCACGTGAAACGTCCTGTGAAATATCCTCACATGTGAAGTGCTCCAAAAACAGCATGTGGTTTTTCCAGGAGGGTAGACAGACAGGGATCTAGAGAGAGCACTTGCGAAGCGAACCACCTGCAAAGACAGAACAGTTAAGACAGTGCCGTATTGCAATACTTCTTTACGAGTCTTAAGACGATCTTATAATGTAGGCTGCATCCTATCTTCGTCTAATTACTTATGTTCGGTTAGACTTTTTCTTTTTTAAATGATTGACTATTATACCGCAACGTTGAGGGAGCTAGCCTGGCGCGCGCGCATTTCACGCCACCGCTCATACACGCTGTAAACTGTGTACGTGACATGTCAAATTTGATTTGATTTTCACAGCAATCTGCAAGTAGAAACAAAGAGTAAAATACAATCCTTCAGGATGTCTCCTTTAAATCGGTTTAATTGAAATTAATGACTACAGCGTAACATTGTATATTTAAAAGTAATACAGAGAAAATTGGTTTCAAACCAGAGAAAGTACATTGTGTATATGGCAACTATGGAGGGTCAGTCTCATAATATGAAAATAAATTACAGTAATTTTCAGTCAAACAAGCAAACATGGCTATTGGTGTTTTATCTTTTTTTTTTTTTACAGTTGCATCTTTACATTTCTCTTTCTTTTAATGTGTTTTCTCCTCAACACATTATAAGCTGCTATATGGCAAACAGGCACCTTCATTATGCAATATTAGAAAAGGTACTTATTTCAAACACTATGTGTTTACAGTAAGACATTGAGAGATATATGGGGACAGCTGTCAAGCAGAAGGCCGAGTCCCAAATGGCACCCTATTTCCTATACAGTGCACTACTTTAGACCAGGCTCCATAGGTCTCTAAATAGGGAATAGAGCGCCATTTGGAGTATATCCAAGCTCATCTATGCAGGTTGATATTCCATGTTTGTATAGTCCAGTAATTAACCAACTCTATAATGTTGTTACCAATATAGCAATGATACTGTAAGTAATACCTAAATACAGAATAATACTTAGCTCCTGAGTACTGGCAATATACAATATTTAAGTATATTTATATATATATTTCATAGCTCTACTTACATAAGCTTGGAGTGCTGTTTTAATACTGATGGTTCATGTAGGAACCTCTTCATATCAGGGGGTCACTTCATGTATGTATAGATGATCATGTTCATATCTGTAATATACCATCATTAAGGCACAGAGACTGCAGAATGGAAAACACACGAGCTACACTGCACCTTTCAGTGGTCCCTTACTAATCTTTAGGTGCGTCTCAATCCACTTCACTTGTGATCCCTTCCCTCCTCCACTCCACTCGCTCGGGAAAGCTCCCTCGGGGAAACGTCGTAGACACGTCACTGGAGGGCTCACTCCAAGTGAAGGGAGGAGGCAAAGGTGCTGATTTAGATTGGAATGCGGCCTGGGACTCTAGAGAAGGTATGCAACTAGAGTGTCTACAAGGCTACATGGTAGTGTTCAAGGTGTCATACCTGCATATCTACACGTCGTTTTACAGTATCGCTCTGATCAATGTTACAACAACATTTGCATGGTTATCAACATAGTCATGAATGCATTATCTGGAATGAGCAGGTTGGAGAGAAAGGAAAATAAATTACTGTGCAAATGGGGCACAGCAATTTTGCCCCACAACTCATATAATCTCATTCCATTTTCACACCATATCCAAACAAATATCAAACAACATCAGTCAGGTCATGGAATGGTCATTTCCTGAACTTTGTGATAACAAAACAGCTCATTTTCATTCCATGATAGTTATTTGCAGAAAGAAAGAACATCGATGGATAGGCTGCATTCCATTTCAGTTGGCTGGTTGGACGTCAGCCTCAAGGCACCAATCTCAGGCTCTGTTGTTGTTCCATTATAAAACACTATTAATGTTAAATGAGATGCAATGTAGCTGGACACAAGACAAATATATAAATCCATTTTAAAATCAGCTATAAAGTACAGCACAATAGCAGAGAGAGAAATAGAGTATTAAAAATTCACTATTTACAAATTGTGAACCCACTGAGCCCACTGTTGAGTGACTGAGTGTGGGCATTTTGAAAAGGCAAGCTGGCTGTCGATGAGAGAAAATGTTCTGTTTACAGGTCTATGTCCCATATGGAACCCTATACCCTATATAGTGCACTACTTTGGACCAGAGCCCCATTGGAACCCACTGAACTCACGAGTGTGAGCATTTTAGGTCCTGGTCCAAAGTGGTGCATTAAATAGAGAATAGGGTGCCATTTGGGACACATCCCTAGGTTGATTCTTCAGTGGTAGAAAGAGAGAAGTCTTCTAAGGAATGGATCAGGAAGAAGGATGAGCAGAGCTTCGCTGGACTGGACAGCTCCATACAGGAACTAGGGAATTAGGAATCACCCTCTGGGGGTGGAGGCTGGCACAGCTTATACAGTCTGGTGGGGAAAACACACGTACACACAATTAGGAAAGGGGCTCACTCTTTGCTACAGTTAGAGATTAAGGTGTACACATAGCATGGCATAGACAGACGCACGCACGCACATACACACACCCGCCCCCACCCCCCAGACCCACACACACAGCGTTCTTAGTTCTGCACCCATTCAGCCATGAGGCAATGTGAGTGCCTGCCTTCAAAATGCACATTAACACAAATTCCTGTTTCCTACTGTAAGTTCTCAAAGCGTAGAATGCTAAGACAACACAACAAGCTGCCCTAGCCTCACCGCAATTCTCCATCAGTAATCAACCCTCTCACAGACCTGTCTCAAAGTCGCACAGGCTGCGTCCCAAATGGCGCCCTATTCCCTTTTTAGTGAACTACTTTTAACCAGAGCCCTATGTGTATGTAGGGAATAGGGTGCTGTTTGGCAAGCATCCTCAGAGCGTCGTCTAAGGAGCAGTCACTAACGCCGCACCTATTATGACAAACCCAGTGAGAGCGCAGAAATGTCCCCCGCGGCCAGCACAGCTCAACACTAATCACAGCCCCACTTAATTGCTTTTGTCAATCCGACTAAAAGGTTCAAAAGGGCTGCATGTCACAAAAGGATATGTCAAAGCCAATTGGCTGTGACAGCCCCTATCCCCTATTCTTATCTATCATCGCCTCTGCAGGGGGCTGGGTGGGAGAGGCTGCCGTTTTCTGTTCTCATAGAAACAATACAACGCATACACATATCAACACACAAATATGCATAAAAGCATTCTAGCACTTGAACGGTAGCACTATACAGTAGCACAGTACTCACACATTATTCACACCCCTTGACTTTTTCCACATTTTGTTTTGTTACACCCGGAGTTTAAAATTGATTAAATGTTGATTTTCTTTTTGGTCACCGGCCTACACACAAAGTGGAATTATTTGTAAAGATGTTTTAATAAATTAATTAGAAATGAAAAGCTGAAATGTGGTGAGTCAATAAGTATTCAACCCCTTTGTATGGCAAGCCTAAATAAATTGTAAAAATGTGCTTAACAAGTCGATAATATGTTGCATATGGACTCGCTCTGTGTGCAATAATAATGTTTAACATGATTTTTGAACCTCATCTCTGTACCTCACACATACAATTATCTGTAAGGTCCCTCAGTCGAGCAGTGAATTTCAAACACAGATTCAACCACAAAGACCAGGGAGGCTTTCCAATTCCTCGCAAAGAAGGGCACCTATTGGTAGATGAGTCAAAAAATATACAAAAATAATAATAATCCTTTTGAGCGTGGTGAAGTTATTAATTACAGTTAATACGCCCAGTCACTACAAAGATACAGGCGTCCTTCCTAACTCAATTGCCGGAGAGGAAGGAAACCACTCAGGGATTTCACCATGAGGCCAATGGTGACTTTAAAACAGTTACAGAGTTTAATGGTTGTGATAGGAGAAAACTGAGGATGGATCAACAACATTGTAGTTACTCCACAATACTAACCTAAATGACAGAGGGAAAAGCCTGTACATACAAAAACTATTCCAAAACATGCATCTTGTTTACAAGGCACTCAAGTAATACTGCAAAAAAATGTCCTGAATACAAAGTGTTATGTTTGGGGCAAATCCAATACAACACATTACCGAGTACCACTCTCCATATTTTCAAGCATAGTGGTGGCTGCATCATGTTATGGGTATGCTTGTAATCGTTAAGGATTGGTGAGTTTTTCAGGACAAAAAAAACAGAATAGAGCTAAGCACAGGCAAAATCCAAGAGGAAAACCTGGTTTCCTCCCAGCACTGGGAGATTAATACACCTTTCAGCAGGACAACAACCTAAAACACAAGGCCAAATCTACACTTGAGTTGCTTACCAAGAAGACAGTGAATTTTGAATTCAGGCTGTAACAACAAAATGTGGAATAAGTCAAGGGGTATGAACACTTCCTGAAGGCACTGTATCATCAAGCTATTCTGTGGTGTTGTGTCTAGTAGCATGTGCATGAGGTGAAGCTCTATAAGCTTACCTTGGTGCAGATTACTACTCTATGGTGTTGTGTAGGTGTGGATAGGGTAGGGGGGTTTCAGCTTACCTAGGTACAGAGGACGGAGTGCGGTCTCTCACTCCCAGGTTCTTGGCTGAATTCTGAACTCTCGCCCCCTGAAAGACATAACAGAATGATCAATTCCAGCAGGCCATTAGGTAGACATAGATATCACCATCACCCCTGATGAGACAAAATCACGACTCGTCAGAGAAGAGCACTTTTTGCCAGTCCTGTCTGGTTCAGCAACTGTGGGTTTGTGCCCATAGGCGAAGCTGTTGCCGGTGATGTCTGGTGAGGACCTGCCTTACAACAGGCCTACGAGCCCTCAGTCCAGCCTCTCTCAGCCTATTGCGCACAGTCTGAGAACTGATGGAAGGATTGTGCATTCCTGGTTTAACTTGGGCAGTTGTTGTTGCCATCCTGTACCTGTCCCGCAGGTGTGATGTTCAGATGTACCGATTCTGTGGTCTGCCACTGCGAGGACGATCCGCTGTCTGTCCTGTCTCCCTGTAGCGATGTCTTGGGCGTCTCACAGTACAGACATTGCAATTTATTGCCCTGGCCACATCTGCAGTCCTCATGCCTCCTTGCAGCATGCCTAAGGCACGTTCACACAGATGGGACCCTGGAAATCTTTCTTTTGGTGTTTTTCAGAGTCATTAGAAAGGCCTCTTCAGTGTCCTAAGTTCCATAACTGTGACCTTAAATGCCAACCGTCTGTAAGCTGTTAGTGTCTTAACAGCCGTTCAACAGGTACATGTTCATTAATTGTTTATGTTTCATTGAACAAGCATGGAAAACAGTGTTAAAACCCTTTACAATTAAGATCTGTGAAGTTATTTGTATTTTTACAAATTATCTTTGAAAGACAGGGTCCTGAAAAAGGGACATTTCTTTCTTTGCTGAGTTTATGTACCAAGCAGGCCTCAAAGCAGAGATGACCAGTAAAGAAATGATATCCTGTTATAAATATTATATGATCTCCTGCTGTTTTCTCAGATCACACTTTTTTCAGCATCACTGAACCATTCTGCTCCACAAGACCTTGATCCACAATGCATGAAGACACTCGGAACATAATTCAAATTGTTGCAGAAACCAATTGCTGCGTTCTGAATTCTCAACCCTTCTGCCTTCTTCACTCACTCCCCCGAATGCATTTAACAGCATTGGATTGGTGGAAGCATGGCTGCAGGATATGCCCTCCTTATTTAGTTCTCACACCTGTCAATTCCTTTTAAATCCATGAAGGGGTTATTTGAAGGGTAGAGAATCGAAATAGAGCAAATCATTGAATTCCAGCTTAACTTTAGTGACAGCCTTGGGGCACCAGGTGTGGAAACGAACATCTCTCATCCGACCCAGGAGAACAGCTAAAAGTTATGATCAAAGAGATCCAACATCCCCATTCTGTATTTTAGAACCTCATGGCCTTGTTGGATCAACTTGTTTGCGGGGCGTACATCCAGACGAGCCCGCGGGGCTAGGCCACATCATTTATATCTGCCTCCCAAATGGCGCCCTCTTCCCTACATAGTGCACTACCTTTGACCAGAGACGTTTGGGAATAGAGTGCCATTTAGGACAAAGACGACATGTCTCCAATGCCTGAGGGACGAGGGATGCGGGCATGACTCAGAGATGAGAATCAATCAGATTTAATCATGGCTGCCGCTGGTTTTTTAATGTGCAGTTTTGCTCCAGAGAGAGAAAGCAAGAGAGGTCAGAAATAGTCTGCATTCCAAATGGCGCCCTATTCAATATCTAGCGCAGTACTGTTGACCAAGGCCCATAGCACACTACATAGGGAATAGGGTGCCATGTGAAACGCAGAGATGGGCCTTTATCTATATACTGTATCTATCTATCAGGGCCTGGGGTGACTAGTCACCGTACAGGCCACCTGGGTGAAAATCCTGGACATTTCCTCTACATTAACAGCATCTATAAATAAGCTGGGTGGTTAAGGGGGTGTCATACAGTACAGCTCGGTCCGACACTGTGCGAGATACCGCTGTGTACTGTCCATTCAGATCTATAGGAGGGGAGGGGGAGGTAGAGGGAGCAGGGTGATGGAAAGGGACATGGAAGGATGGAGGAGAGAGAGATAGGATCACAGACTGGGTTGAGAGAAAGATGTGTGAGGGGATGGGAGAAGAAAGTGCACCTGGTGGGTGGAGATGCAAAGGAAATTCAGCGAACCTGGAGGACAGCGGAAGTCAATTAAAAGGCTTCTTTATTGTTAAAACCAACGAGCAGCGGTTTGTAGCCTTGGGTGTGAGGAGATGAAATAGAGAGATAGATGGGGGTTAGATGAGGTAGCTGGGGGTGAGCAGGTGCGATTGAAAGAAAGAGAGCGAGAGAGAGAGAGATAGTTGTATCAGCACACGGAAGGGTGTATGATCAGCACTAATGTTGTTACTGTAGTGTTCTGTTCTGAGTCTGCAGATACTAGACTACAGGGGGGAAATAAAGCAACTCAGCCACTCTTTGAGTTAAACCCTGTCAGACACCAGAACACCTGCGTTCACACAGACGCACGCACACAGACACGAGTGCGATCGCATGCACAGTTGCATAGGCAAACACACGCGCAAACACACAGAATGTCACCGAAACGTCAGTGTCTCTTACTCCAGCAGCATCACCAATGTCTAACAAGTCTCTCTGTGAGTCCATAGCCCATCTAACCCCTGTCTATAAGTACACTTTAGTCATTCAGTCAGACAGTCTCCTGTGTGTGTGTGTGTGTGTGTGTGTGTGTGTGTGTGTGTGTGTGTGTGTGTGTGTGTGTGTGTGTGTGTGTGTGTGTGTGTGTGTGTGTGTGTGTGTGTGTGTGTGTGTGTGTGTGTGTGTGTGTGTGTGTGTGTGTGTGTGTGTGTGTGTGTGTGTAGCATCAGTAATTACAGCGATGTCTATCACAGTGATCCATCTACATTGAACCCTCCAGCTAGAGATTCCCCACTGTCAGGAACAGAGCACTGAAACTGGCACTCTTCCATCTGCAACGACTTTAAGTGTTAGAGGACACAGCAGTTGATACGTTGGTTGAGGACACAATCTCACACTGCAACGACTTGTGGAAGAGTTGTATTGGAGACGGGTTGAATAAACCAATGGGAGAATGATGTTGAGACTGGTTACGTGACGGTGGGACTCTGGGTGACCAGTGGGATGTTGGAACCTCTATAGGGTTTTCTTCTTTATTCAACTTTATTAGGTTGATTGAGGACACATTCACATAGAGAAAGAGTTTAGTTGGAGAGAAGAGGGGTTGGATGAGCAAATGAGAGACGGAGATTGGAGAGATTGGAGAGGCTGGTTAGGTAAGCATGGGTTCATTTGTGAAATACTTTCCAGTGGTCCCTAGCCTCTGTCTGGAGTCTCCATTAGCCTCACACTTGAGAATAGATTTCAAAACAGTTACTTAAGAGTTACGTAAACATTATTAGGCCGAAGAGACCGAAGCATACTTCAGAGAAGAGGTTTGTCTTAGAGAGACTGCTCTTCAACGCTATGACCAATTGCCCTTGATGAATAGTGAAAGGATTCAAATTAATAGCTGAAGACTCATTTACACCCATGGGCCAGTCAGTAAAGAGACTTCTTAAACAGTCTGACCTTGCCTTACCCTAACCTGGGAAAGTTTCAAACAGATATGCAATTCAAATTCTTTCCAGATTGAGCGTTGACAAGGGACTCAAGGTACATTATGATGGGTGATTTCTGTTGGAATCATATTCTATGATACAGAAGAGTTTGGTTGTTTCCCAAATGGCACCCTATTTTCTATATCGTGCACTACTATTGATCAGAGCTCTAGTCAAAAGTAGTGCACTAAATAGGGACTAAGGTACCATTTGGGAAGGAATCTTAGTGAATGACATACAGCATTCATATTCATCTTATTCATCATATTCATGACGTGGTATCTGTCTGGTCTAAAAAGGAGAAAACCAAGGACTCCAGGGCTTTGTCCCAAATGGCACCTGATTTCCTATGTAGTGCAATGCTTTGACCATAGAGACCATAGAGCTCTGGTCAATAGTAGTGCACTATGTAGGGAGTAGGGTTCCATTTGGGATGCAAAAAGGACTCTTTGGCTGTTTTTGCAAACTGTTCTATTACACTAACTGGCTGCAGCAAGTAGCCTAGTTGTTAGAGCTAACTGGCTGCAGCAGGTAGCCTAGCAGTTAGAGCTAACTGGCTGCAGCAGATAGCCTAGCAGTTAGAGCTAACTGGCTGCAGCAGATAGCCGAGCTGTTAGAGCTAACTGGCTGCAGCAGATAGCCTAGCTGTTAGAGCTAACTGGCTGCAGCAGATAGCCGAGCTGTTAGAGCTAACTGGCTGCAGCAGATAGCCTAGCTGTTAGAGCTAACTGGCTGCAGCAGGTAGCCTAGTTCTTAGAGATAACTGGCTGCAGCAGGTAGCCTAGCAGTTAGAGCTAACTGGCTGCAGCAGGTAGCCTAGCAGTTAGAGCTAACTGGCTGCAGCAGGTAGCCGAGCTGTTAGAGCTAACTGGCTGCAGCAGGTAGCCTGGCAGTTAAAGCTAACTGGCTGCAGCAGGTAGCCTAGCAGTTAAAGCTAACTGGCTGCAGCAGGTAGCCTAGCAGTTAGAGCTAACTGGCTGCAGCAGGTAGCCTAGCTGTTAGAGCTAACTGGCTGCAGCAGGTAGCCTAGCTTTTAGAGCGTTGGGTCAGTAACCAAAAGGTCACTGGTTCAAATACCTGAGCCAGGCAAGACACTTAATCCTAATTTGCTCCAGGAGCGCCATATTACTATGGCTGACCCTGTAAAACAACACATTTCACTGCACCTATCTGGTGAATAAAAAATAAAAAAACATCTTTCTCACTTAGTTTGGACTGAACTGTCTGGGGTCATATCGTATAAGGACTTTGTGACATCTGCTGACGTAAAACAATATTTATAAATTAATTTGATTTGATTCATAAATGGAGTTAGACATTTAGAAATGTCCCGGGAATATTTGGTGGTTTTAAATGAGAAGAAATGTAATACCACTTTAATTAATGACCTGTGAATGACCTCGAGACATAGTCAACAACGTTTTAAAATGTTAAAAGTTGACAAAATAAAAATGCACTGTAAAGAACAAACTAACAAGATAAATCCTTATATCCATACAGCATTAATCTCCATTTTGAAAATACAATACACAGCATGAAATATGCTCTCCTAGCACTGTGCCATTACGTTGCAAAACAGAACTAATGACAAAAGGCTCTTTCACTGTGTCTCTGTAAAGAATCCATTCAAACACGTAGAGTCCCAAATGATCCCCTATTCCTTATTATAGTGCACTACTTTTGACCAGGGCCCATAGGGTGCCATTTGGGATGCACTCTAACACACTTCAGCCTACTCAAATTAACATCATTACGTACTTCAATCCCTGTGTGCATAGAAACCCTCGGAGTATGTGTCCCAAATGCCACCCTATTCCCTACATAGTGCACTACTTTTGACCACATAGGGCTCATAGGTGCACTAAGTAGTAAACTATGTAGGGAATAGGGTGTCATTTTGGATGAACGCCTAGTCTTTTTGAATAAGTATAAACCATCTACTCCAGCTGAAGGTCAAACAGCTAATAGTATAATGCTCCTGTTGGTCAACTGCCCACTTCTTCTCTGTGAGACCGAAGACGAGCCAAAGTAGCCTCTCTCTACCCTAGGTTTCCATTATCAGGTTGCGTCCCTAATGGCACCCTATACCCTATATAGGGTACTACTTTTGACCAGAGCCCTGTGGGTGTGTGTGGGCCCTGGTCCAAAGTAGTGCAGTTCATATGGTATAGGGTGCCATTAGGGATGCGATCTATGCATTACCCTGTGGCTGACTGGCTGGCTGGCTGGCCACTCACAGTCTTACTAATGAGGTGAGGAGATACAGGCCAAGACAGAACAGGCTCTGAATGACACTACGACTTTACCTGGGAAAATAAATAAGGAGTGTGTGGAGGGAAAGCGAGAGAGTATGGAGGGATAGTAATAGTTCCACCGTTTCCCTGAGCCCTCGGGAAGACGGTTGGACTTAACTAAGTAGCCATGCACGAGCAGACATACACACACTCATGCCTGCACACACACACCCCTATCCTGTATGCTGGCAAGCAGAGGGGAGTCAATTCTGGCAACAATATAATCAGATAGAGAGAGAAATGGATAGAGGGGGGAGAAAGGAGAGAGAAGGAAGGAGTAGCTTTTAGAAATAGCCTTACAGAGGTAAAAATGACAACTAGCTCAAACGCAGCGGTAAACTTGCTGGTTTACAGAGACCGAGCTCTCGCTTTTGTTAAAGTCCAGGAAGGGAACCAACACCACAGAGTGTGAGTCCCAAATGGCACCCTATTCCCTATACAGTGCACTTTTTTTTGTCCAGAGCCTTATAGCCCTACTATATAGGGAACAGGGTGCCATTTGGGACACAGACAAACATTATTTCTGTAAAGGTAACCAATGCTAAACTATTCAGCCCATTTGGAAATAAAATAGAGATAGCATAACAAGCTTTGCCTGGCGATTAAAATAAAATTATTGGCATAATCTCAGTTGGCGATGACTCTTCAAAGACAAATAGAATTAGCGACTACATGAGCATATCTTTTGGATATTAACTCCAAAATGGGACCCTATTCCCTATTTAGTGCACTACTTTTGACCAGGGCCCATAGGGGGAATATAGGGAATTGGGTGCCATTTGGGACTCAGGCCACATATTTTGCAACCGAGGGTGTCTTTTGAAAAATATATTTTATACACGAGGAGTATATTTATTTTTTATTTTTTTATTTCACCTTTATTTAACCAGGTAGGCTAGTTGAGAACAAGTTCTCATTTGCAACTGCGACCTGGCCAAGATAAAGCATAGCATATAGCGTATAGTGGATCTAGCCACGAGACCTAGCAATTACAGCACAACTAAATAGATGGTTTGTGTCTCAAATGGCACCCTATTCCTTATTTAGTGCACTACCGTTGACCCGAGCACTATGGGCCCTGGTCAAAAGGAGTGCACTATACAGGGGAAACTTGCTCCATTTGGAACATAGACCTAGCCACTACAGCAGAACTAAAGAGAATTATTCTGCTTTTTCTCCCAAAAATGTAAATATCCACCACACGAGTTACGATGTCTCCTTTGGAGGGTATCAAAACTGTTGAATTATTAACCACATATTCTCATTGCCGGAAGCAAACCTTTCTTCAAAACACACACAAATCCATTCCTCAGCAAGGTTGGAATAATACATCTATCTGCTGTTGTGAAGTATGTAACAAGGCCTGGAGAATGTCATGGGGAACAACAGCGCGGTTTGAGAGGAGGGGAGTGGTGAACATGTATTCACCTAACCTTTATACAGCCAGGTCCTGTGTGTCATTGAGAACAATAGCAGCCCGTTCTTTAGGTTTGAAAGGTTACAAGCTTAGACTGTGCTTTTAGTGGTCATTCTCTGAGAAAGAAGGGACACGGTATTAAAACAACCGTTACAGTGCTTTGCATGGTACAAGACGAGGCTGTGCTTTTAGTGGTCATTCTCTGAGAAAGAAGGGACACGGTATTAAAACAACCGTTACAGTGCTTTGCATGGTACAAGAAGAGGCTGTGCTTTTAGTGGTCATTCTCTGAGAAAGAAGGGACACGGTATTAAAACAACCGTTACAGTGCTTTGCATGGTACAAGACGAGGCTGTGCTTTTAGTGGTCATTCTCTGAGAAATAAGGGACACAGTATTAAAACAACCGTTACAGTACTTTGCATGGTACAAGAAGAGGCTGTGCTTTTAGTGGTCATTCTCTGAGAAATAAGGGACACAGTATTAAAACAACCGTTACAGTGCTTTGCATGGTACAAGAAGAGGCTGTGCTTTTAGTGGTCATTCTCTGAGAAATAAGGGACACAGTATTAAAACAACCGTTACAGTGCTTTGCATGGTACAAGAAGAGGCTGTGCTTTTAGTGGTCATTCTCTGAGAAAGAAGGGACACGGTATTAAAACAACCATTACAGTGCTTTGCATGGTACAAGACGAGGCTGTGCTTTTAGTGGTCATTCTCTGAGAAAGAAGGGACACGGTATTAAAACAACCATTACAGTGCTTTGCATGGTACAAGACGAGGCTGTGCTTTTAGTGGTCATTCTCTGAGAAAGAAGGGACACGGTATTAAAACAACCATTACAGTGCTTTGCATGGTACAAGACGAGGCTGTGCTTTTAGTGGTCATTCTCTGAGAAAGAAGGGACACGGTATTAAAACAACCATTACAGTGCTTTGCATGGTACAAGACGAGGCTGTGCTTTTAGTGGTCATTCTCTGAGAAATAAGGGACACAGTATTAAAACAACCGTTACAGTGCTTTGCATGGTACAAGAAGAGGCTGTGCTTTTATCCAAGAAAGAATGGTTCACTGTATGGCTGAGGTGTGTTAAAAAAAACCTAGAAAGAGACTGTGTGTGTGTGTGTGTGTGTGTGTGTGTGTGTGTGTGTGTGTGTGTGTGTGTGTGTGTGTGTGTGTGTGTGTGTGTGTGTGTGTGTGTGTGTGTGTGTGTGTGTGTGTGTGTGTGTGTGTGTGTGTGTGTGTGTGCGCTCATATATGAATATATAGTAGTAGGTTAGTCTGCTGTTGTGAAGTAGCGTTAGGAAAAGGGATGTGTAGAATGTCAAGGAGAACAGAGGGGTTTGAGATGAGAGGAGTGGGTACTAGAGGAGTGGGTACTAGAGGAGTGGGTACTAGAGGAGTGGGTACTAGAGGAGTGGGTACTAGAGGAGTGGGTACTAGGGGAGTGGGTACTAGAGGAGTGGGTACTAGAGGAGTGGGTACTAGAGGAGTGGGTACTAGAGGAGTGGGTACTAGGGGAGTGGGTACTAGGGGAGTGGGTACTAGAGGAGTGGGTACTAGGGGAGTGGGTACTAGGGGAGTGGGTACTAGAGGAGTGGGTACTAGAGGAGTGGGTACTAGAGGAGTGGGTACTAGAGGAGTGGGTACTAGAGTGGGTACTAGTGGGTACTAGAGGAGTGGGTACTAGAGGAGTGGGTACTAGAGGAGTGGGTACTAGAGGAGTGGGTACTAGAGGAGTGGGTACTAGAGGAGTGGGTACTAGAGGAGGGGTACTAGAGGAGTGGGTACTAGAGGAGTGGGTACTAGAGGAGTGGGTACTAGGGGAGTGGGTACTAGGGGAGTGGGTACTAGAGGAGTGGGTACTAGGGGAGTGGGTACTAGGGGAGTGGGTACTAGAGGAGTGGGTACTAGAGGAGTGGGTACTAGAGGAGTGGGTACTAGAGTGGGTACTAGGGGAGTGGGTACTAGAGGAGTGGGTACTAGAGGAGTGGGTACTAGAGGAGTGGGTACTAGAGTGGGTACTAGGGGAGTGGGTACTAGAGGAGTGGGTACTAGGGGAGTGGGTACTAGAGGAGTGGGTACTAGAGTGGGTACTAGGGGAGTGGGTACTAGAGGAGTGGGTACTAGAGGAGTAGGTACTAGGGGAGTGGGTACTAGGGGAGTGGGTACTAGAGGAGTGGGTACTAGAGGAGTGGGTACTAGAGGAGTGGGTACTAGGGGAGTGGGTACTAGAGGAGTGGGTACTAGAGGAGTGGGTACTAGGGGAGTGGGTACTAGAGGAGCGGGTACTAGGGGAGTGGGTACTAGAGGAGTGGGTACTAGGGGAGTGGGTACTAGGGGAGTGGGTACTAGAGGAGTGGGTACTAGAGGAGTGGGTACTAGAGGAGTGGGTACTAGAGGAGTTGGTACTAGAGGAGTTGGTACTAGGGGAGTGGGTACTAGAGGAGTGGGTACTAGAGGAGTGGGTACTAGGGGAGTGGGTACTAGAGGAGTGGGTACTAGAGGAGTGGGTACTAGGGGAGTGGGTACTAGGGGAGTGGGTACTAGGGGAGTGGGTACTAGGGGAGTGGCTACTAGAGGAGTGGGTACTAGGGGAGTGGGTACTAGGGGAGTGGGTACTAGAGGAGTGGGTACTAGGGGAGTGATATATTCATCTAAACTTTCTTCAGCCAGGTACTGTATCTCATTGAAAACAACACATTTCCTTTTTGCAATAACAACCAGGTTATTGAGGTGTAAAAGTAGGTGAGCGAGTGAGGTGAGGTGAGGTGAGTGAGTGAGTGAGTGAGTGTGGACATGTTTAACTATACTTGTGGGGACTAGAAGTCCTCACAAGAATAGTAAACAAACATACATTTGACCAAATGGGGAGATCTTGTTAGTCCACACCAAAACAAATGCTATTTCCACAGGGTTTAGGGTTAAGATTAGTATTAGGTTTAGGAGGGTAGTTTTACGGTTAGGAGCTAGGTTTAGGGTTAGATTTAGGGGTTAAGGTTAGGGGAAGTGTTAGAGTTAGGTTTAGGGGTTAGGGAAAATAGGATTTTGAATTAGACTGAATTTTGCACCCCCACAAGGTTAGTTGTAGAAGACTGTGTTTGTGTGTGTGTGTGTGTGTGTGTGTGTGTGTGTGTGTGTGTGTGTGTGTGTGTGTGTGTGTGTGTGTGTGTGTGTGTGTGTGTGTGTGTGTGTGTGTGTGTGTGTGTGTGTGTGTGTGTGTGTGTGGTGCCGTTAGCTCCATACCTGTTTCCTCATGACGTCAGTAGCCTGCATGATGCATCGTGGGGGAAGGCCGTGGCTACGAGCCAATAGGATTGCCTGTTCCAGGGTCACACTCAGGGTACAGCTGTAGAGGGTACAGAGGTCAGAGGTAAGTGCTTTGGACAGAACAAGAGGACAAGTACATTAGAGTGTCTAGTTTGTGAAACAGACGCCTCACAAGTCCTCAACTGTCAGCTTCAGTAATAGTACCCGCAAAACACCAGTCTCAACATCAAGAGTGAAGATGCGACTCTGTGATGCTGGCCTTCTAGGTAGAGTTCCTCTGTCTGGTGTCTGTGTTCTTTTGTCTATCTTAATCTTTTCTTTTTCTTTGCAACTCTGCCTAGAAGGCCAGCATCCCGGAGTCGCCTCTTCACTGTTGACGTTAAGACTGGTGTTTTGCGGGAACTATTTCGTGAAGCTCCCAGTTGAGGACTTGTGAGGCATCTGTTTCTCAAACTAGACACTCTAATGTACTTGTCCTCTTGCACAGTTGTGCACCGTGGCCTCCCACTCCTCTTTCTATTCTGGTTAGTGCCAGTTTGCGCTGTTCTGTGAAGGGAGTAGTACACAACGTTGTATGAGATCTTCAGTTTCTTGGCATTTTCTCGCATGAAATAGCCTTCATTTCTCAGAACAAGAATAGACTGACGAGTTTCAGGAGAAAGTTCTTTGTTTCTGGCCATTTTGAGCCTGTAATCGAACCCACAAATGCTGATGCTCCAGATACTCAACTAGTCTAAAGAAGGCCAGTTTTATTGCTTCTTTAATCAGAACAACAGTTTTAGGCTGTGCTAACATAATTGCAAAAGTGTTTCTAATGATCAATTAGCCTTTTAAAAAGATAAACTTAGCTAACACAACGTGCCATTGGAACACAGGAGTGATGGTTGCTGATAATGGGCCTCTGTACTCCTATGTAGATATTCCATAAAAATTCAGCCGTTTCCAGCTACAATAGTCACTTACAACATTAACAATGTCTACACTGTATTTCTGATCAATTTGATGTTATTTTAATGGACAAAAAAATGTGCTTTTCTTTCAAAAACAAGGACATTTCTAAGTGACCGAACACTTTTGAACGGTAGTGTATATTTGATCCATTTTAGAATAAGGCTGTAAAGTAACAAAATGTGGAAAAAGTTCAGGGGTCTGAATACTTTCCCGAATGCACTGTACATAATTCTCAAACATCCTCCCTTCCCACAGCATGTCTTCCATTGGTGGATAAGGAACACTGACTTAACATCATTGACAACAAAGCTGTAAAGTTGTTTCCCTACTGGGACAAAATCCCCCTCTTAATTGCCAGTACAATCTAATTATACGAATCTTGCTTTGCTCTTCTTGACACTCATTATCATCATATTTCTCTGCCTTTGCCTCAGCCTATCAACTAACTAGAGTTAAAGCCATTACTGACAACACTGCTATAGAGTCGTTTTCCCCTACCAGTACAAAATAGTGATTCATCTGTTATTGTAGCTGTGTCATCATCATACTTGTCTGCCTTAGCATATAGGTCTGCTGATGTATGCATCTAATAGTCATTATAATGTCACTCACAGCTCACTAACAACTAGGATAATAATGAATCCTGTCTTTTGATTTAAAATAACACACACACAGAGAGAGCGAGAGAGAGAAAGAGAGAGAGTGAGAGAGAGAGAGAGAGAGAGAGAGAGAGACCTGTTCAGAATGAAGCTTTCACACACCTCCATTGAGAGAATTGATACATTCCATCCCTGTGAGGCAGCTAGCTGACTCCAAGCACACAGTAGGGTGTCCCAAATGATAACCCTTTGGCTGTATTGTGTACTGCCTTTGACCAGAGCCCTATGGGCCCTGATCAAAACAAGCAAACTATATAGGGGATATGGTGTCATTTGAGACAAAAACCCTAGTGTCCTCAGACACACACTCTCACTGAAGATGAGGTGTGATGTGTGTGAAGTGTATTCTGAGTTTCGGATTGATTCACAAGTTACAGTAAGTAACCCTTTCAAAACACACACCACCCTAGTGTACAGTATACATTCAGCGGCAGATGTCAAGGCCACTAGGGAGCCCCTCGTCCGACAACAAGCAACACAGCCCCATCGATCCACAACCCCTTTACAGACAATGTAACTGTCTAAACTCTCTCATACCGCCAGCTTGCATTCCTGTAAGAGTACATTGGTGAAAACGGTAGATCATTGGAGTTTGATGTTTCTCAACATGTCACTAGTTGTTGTCAACGTTACAGTGGGTAAGCTGCCAAAGACATGATGACAAACTGTCAACCAACCTTCTCTCTCGTGTTCAACTCTTCTCAATTCAATACAATATTAATCACCATAGTTTCCTGGGACATGAGTTGGACCAACTAGGGCTACTACACCATTAGGCGGAGCCGAAAGTCCTGTTGAGCTTCATTTCCACTACCTGCTTTGGACTGGTGTCAGCTTTCTAGAACATGGCTGAGTAGGTGTGCTGCTGTCAAAGACATGAGGATAAAGTATCCTCCGACCGTGTCTCATGTTTGTGTGGTACATTTACCCACCAGCCAGAACGAACACTTCCCTTTGACCACGTTTACAGCAGTTGACTATAGAACAACGAGGTGAGGGACTCAGCCAGCGGTCATACCATGACTCCCTACCAACCACCTAAAGCTTGTCTAATTACCCGGGGCCACAACCCATAAGGAATTGTTCAGCCACCATTTTGGTCTTGCCACGACCAGGCTCATGAGGCTGAGGTGTGTGTGTGTGTGTGTGTGTGTGTGTGTGTGTGTGTGTGTGTGTGTGTGTGTGTGTGTGTGTGTGTGTGTGTGTGTGTGTGTGTGTGTGAGCGCGTGCGTGTGTGAGCGTGTGCGTGTGATGCCGGCAGAGTCTCTGTTCATTTGGGCTGGTGTCACTGCAACAGCTGATTTATACCCATCTGTTTCATGCCGTTGCTTTCAACCCACGGCCAATTTACAAGCTCCATTCGCCTCGCCCTGGGCCCATACAGATAAACCAGGGAAGAGAGAGGGAATGAAAAAGGTACCAAGAGACACGAAAATAGAAAGGGAGGGAAATAGACACAGAGAGAGAGAGAGAGAAGGAAAAGGAGATGTCCTTTGCGATCTCAGCTTTGATGTATGACATGTAATGATGAAAGTGAATGTAGCAGTGTGTGAGATGTTTACGGTTGCATTTTATAGGAGACATTACCTATTTGCAGAAACTCTGCCTTTTACACCCGGTAGAGATTACATGACGGATAAGCAACAACAATGAACAGTGGTCATTGGGCGTCTCTGAAACATCTTTGAGCGGCCGTCAGTCGATGATAATCCTACTGTAAAGAGACGACTGAAAAGCTAATAAATGTGACTAACTTCCTGGCTCCAGCAGTCGCTCAGATAAATAGTAGTGATTCCATTCAAAGCATTTGGGAATGAGAATCTGCCTGTCCCCCCTCTTTTTGTTCTTCCCCCTCTTCTCAATCAGTCCGTCGTCATTTTAAAGATACTCTTTTCATAGTCTTTCTGGAACAGTGTGAGCCCTCAACTCCTGCTCCCCCCCATCTAAAGGGTTTCGTGGGGTGACTTGAGAGACAGAGAGAGAGCGAGAGAAAGAGGGAGATAGAAAGAAAGAGAGAAACAGAGAAGCAGAGGCAGCACATTGTAGAGAGAGAAACAGAGGAGCGGAGGCAGCACATTGTTGAGAAACAGAGGAGCGGAGGCAGCACATTGTAGAGAAACAGAGGAGAAGGCAGCAGTAGAGAAACAGAGAAACAGAGGAGAGGAGGCAGCACATTGTAGAGAGAGAAACAGAGGAGAGGAGGCAGCACATTGTAGAGAAACAGAGGAGCGGAGGCAGCACATTGTAGAGAAACAGAGAAACAGAGGAGAGGAGGCAGCACATTGTTGAGAAACAGAGGAGCGGAGGCAGCACATTGTAGAGAAACAGAGGAGAGGAGGCAGCACATTGTAGAGAAACAGAGGAGAGGAGGCAGCACATTGTAGAGAAACAGAGGAGCGGAGGCAGCACATTGTAGAGAAACAGAGGAGCGGAGGCAGCACATTGTAGAGAAACAGAGGAGAGGAGGCAGCACATTGTAGAGAAACAGAGAAACAGAGGAGCGGAGGCAGCACATTGTAGAGAAACAGAGGAGAGGAGGCAGCACATTGTAGAGAAACAGAGGAGAGGAGGCAGCACATTGTAGAGAAACAGAGGAGAGGAGGCAGCACATTGTAGAGAAACAGAGGAGCGGAGGCAGCACATTGTAGAGAAACAGAGGAGAGGAGGCAGCACATTGTAGAGAAACAGAGAAACAGAGGAGCGGAGGCAGCACATTGTAGAGAAACAGAGGAGAGGAGGCAGCACATTGTAGAGAAACAGAGGAGAGGAGGCAGCACCTTGTAGAGAAACAGAGAAACAGAGGAGTGGAGGCAGCACATTGTAGAGAAACAGAGGAGAGGAGGCAGCACATTGTAGAGAAACAGAGGAGAGGAGGCAGCACATTGTAGAGAAACAGAGGAGAGGAGGCAGCACATTGTAGAGAAACAGAGGAGCGGAGGCAGCACATTGTAGAGAAACAGAGAAACAGAGGAGTGGAGGCAGCACATTGTAGAGAAACAGAGAAACAGAGGAGTGGAGGCAGCACATTGTAGAGAAACAGAGAAACAGAGGAGCGGAGGCAGCACATTGTAGAGAAACAGAGGAGAGGAGGCAGCACATTGTAGAGAAACAGAGGAGAGGAGGCAGCACATTGTAGAGAAACAGAGGAGAGGAGGCAGCACATTGTAGAGAAACAGAGGAGCGGAGGCAGCACATTGTAGAGAAACAGAGAAACAGAGGAGTGGAGGCAGCACATTGTAGAGAAACAGAGGAGAGGAGGCAGCACATTGTAGAGAAACAGAGAAACAGAGGAGTGGAGGCAGCACATTGTAGAGAAACAGAGGAGAGGAGGCAGCACATTGTAGAGAAACAGAGGAGAGGAGGCAGCACATTGTAGAGAAACAGAGAAACAGAGGAGTGGAGGCAGCACATTGTAGAGAAACAGAGAAACAGAGGAGTGGAGGCAGCACATTGTAGAGAAACAGAGAAACAGAGGAGTGGAGGCAGCACATTGTAGAGAAACAGAGGAGAGGAGGCAGCACATTGTAGAGAAACAGAGAAACAGAGGAGTGGAGGCAGCACATTGTAGAGAAACAGAGGAAGGAGGCAGCACATTGTAGAGAAACAGAGGAGAGGAGGCAGCACATTGTAGAGAAACAGAGAAACAGAGGAGTGGAGGCAGCACATTGTAGAGAAACAGAGAAACAGAGGAGTGGAGGCAGCACATTGTAGAGAAACAGAGAAACAGAGGAGCGGAGGCAGCACATTGTAGAGAAACAGAGGAGAGGAGGCAGCACATTGTAGAGAAACAGAGGAGAGGAGGCAGCACATTGTAGAGAAACAGAGGAGAGGAGGCAGCACATTGTAGAGAAACAGAGGAGCGGAGGCAGCACATTGTAGAGAAACAGAGGAGAGGAGGCAGCACATTGTAGAGAAACAGAGAAACAGAGGAGCGGAGGCAGCACATTGTAGAGAAACAGAGGAGAGGAGGCAGCACATTGTAGAGAAACAGAGGAGAGGAGGCAGCACCTTGTAGAGAAACAGAGAAACAGAGGAGTGGAGGCAGCACATTGTAGAGAAACAGAGGAGAGGAGGCAGCACATTGTAGAGAAACAGAGGAGAGGAGGCAGCACATTGTAGAGAAACAGAGAAACAGAGGAGTGGAGGCAGCACATTGTAGAGAAACAGAGAAACAGAGGAGTGGAGGCAGCACATTGTAGAGAAACAGAGGAAAGGAGGCAGCACATTGTAGAGAAACAGAGGAGCGGAGGCAGCACATTGTAGAGAAACAGAGGAGCGGAGGCAGCACATTGTAGAGAAACAGAGAAACAGAGGAGCGGAGGCAGCACATTGTAAAGAAACAGAGGAGCGGAGGCAGCACATTGTAAAGAAACAGAGGAGAGGAGGCAGCACATTGTAGAGAAACAGAGGAGCGGAGGCAGCACATTGTAGAGAAACAGAGGAGAGGAGGCAGCACATTGTAGAGAAACAGAGAAACAGAGGAGAGGAGGCAGCACATTGTAGAGAAACAGAGGAGCGGAGGCAGCACATTGTAGAGAAACAGAGGAGCGGAGGCAGCACATTGTAGAGAAACAGAAGAGTGGAGGCAGCACATTGTAGAGAAACAGAGGAGCGGAGGCAGCACATTGTAGAGAAACAGAGAAACAGAGGAGCGGAGGCAGCACATTGTAGAGAAACAGAGGAGAGGAGGCAGCACATTGTAGAGAAACAGAGGAGTGGAGGCAGCACATTGTAGAGAAACAGAGAAACAGAGGAGCGGAGGCAGCACATTGTAGAGAAACAGAGGAGCGGAGGCAGCACATTGTAGAGAAACAGAGGAGTGGAGGCAGCACATTGTAGAGAAACAGAGAAACAGAGGAGCGGAGGCAGCACATTGTAGAGAAACAGAGGAGCGGAGGCAGCACATTGTAGAGAAACAGAGAAACAAAGGAGCAGAGGCAACACATTGTAGAGAAAGAGAGCAACAGAGGAGCGGAGGCAGCACATTGTAGAGAAACAGAGAAACAGAGGAGCGGAGGCAGCACATTGTAGAGAAACAGAGGAGAGGAGGCAGCACATTGTAGAGAAACAGAGAAACAAAGGAGCAGAGGCAACACATTGTAGAGAAAGAGAGCAACAGAGGAGCGGAGGCAGCACATTGTAGAGAAACAGAGAAACAGAGGAGCAGAGGCAGCACATTGTAGAGAAATAGAGAAACAGAGGAGCAGAGGCAGTACATTGTAGAGAAAGAGAGCATCAGAGGAGCGGAGGCAGCACATTGTAGAGAAAGAGAGCAACAGAGGAGCGGAGGCAGCACATTGTAGAGAAACAGAGGAGAGGAGGCAGCACATTGTAGAGAAACAGAGGAGCGGAGGCAGCACATTGTAGAGAAAGAGAGCAACAGAGGAGCGGAGGCAGCACATTGTAGAGAAAGAGAGCAACAGAGGAGCGGAGGCAGCACATTGTAGAGAAACAGAGGAGAGGAGGCAGCACATTGTAGAGAAACAGAGGAGCGGAGGCAGCACATTGTAGAGAAACAGAGAAACAGAGGAGAGGAGGCAGCACATTGTAGAGAAACAGAGGAGCGGAGGCAGCACATTGTAGAGAAACAGAGGAGAGGAGGCAGCACATTGTAGAGAAACAGAGGAGAGGAGGCATCACATTGTAGAGAAACAGAGGAGCGGAGGCAGCACATTGTAGAGAAACAGAGGAGAGGAGGCAGCACATTGTAGAGAAACAGAGAAACAGAGGAGAGGAGGCAGCACATTGTAGAGAAACAGAGAAACAGAGGAGCGGAGGCAGCACATTGTAGAGAAACAGAGGAGCGGAGGCAGCACATTGTAGAGAAACAGAGGAGAGGAGGCAGCACATTGTAGAGAAACAGAGGAGAGGAGGCAGCACATTGTAGAGAAATAGAGAAACAGAGGAGCGGAGGCAACACATTGTAGAGAAAGAGAGCAACAGAGGAGCGGAGGCAGCACATTGTAGAGAAACAGAGAAACAGAGGAGCGGAGGCAGCACATTGTAGAGAAACAGAGGAGAGGAGGCAGCACATTGTAGAGAAACAGAGAAACAAAGGAGCAGAGGCAACACATTGTAGAGAAAGAGAGCAACAGAGGAGCGGAGGCAGCACATTGTAGAGAAACAGAGAAACAGAGGAGCAGAGGCAGCACATTGTAGAGAAATAGAGAAACAGAGGAGAGAACATTGAGAGAAAGAGAGCATCAGAGAGGAGGCAGCACATTGTAGAGAAACAGAGCAACAGAGGAGCGGAGGCAGCACATTGTAGAGAAACAGAGGAGAGGAGGCAGCACATTGTAGAGAAACAGAGGAGCGGAGGCAGCACATTGTAGAGAAACAGCAACAGAGGAGCGGAGGCAGCACATTGTAGAGAAAGAGAGCAACAGAGGAGCGGAGGCAGCACATTGTAGAGAAACAGAGGAGAGGAGGCAGCACATTGTAGAGAAACAGAGGAGCGGAGGCAGCACATTGTAGAGAAACAGAGAAACAGAGGAGAGGAGGCAACATTGTAGAGAAACAGAGGAGCGGGAGGCAGCACATTGTAGAGAAACAGAGGAGAGGAGGCAGCACATTGTAGAGAAACAGAGGAGAGGAGGCATCACATTGTAGAGAAACAGAGAAAGGCAGAGGAGAGGAGGCAGCACATTGTAGAGAAACAGAGAAACAGAGGAGAGGAGGCAGCACATTGTAGAGAAACAGAGAAACAGAGGAGCGGAGGCAGCACATTGTAGAGAAACAGAGGAGCGGAGGCAGCACATTGTAGAGAAACAGAGGAGAGGAGGCAGCACATTGTAGAGAAACAGAGGAGAGGAGGCAGCACATTGTAGAGAAATAGAGAAACAGAGGAGCGGAGGCAGCACATTGTAGAGAAACAGAGGAGCGGAGGCAGCACATTTTAAACTGCTGAGACCCTGAATATCACACTGCTGCTGCTTTCACTGTTATTAAACCTCACTGCTACCTCGCCCATCAGGCCAACTAATCACATCAATAGAGCAACCTGTGTGTGTGTGTGTGTGTGTGTGTGTGTGTGTGTGTGTGTGTGTGTGTGTGTGTGTGTGTGTGTGTGTGTGTGTGTGTGTGTGTGTGTGTGTGTGTGTGTGTGTGCGTGCGTGTGTGTGTGTGTGTGTGTGTGTGTGTGAGCTGCCTGCCTGCCTCTCTCTCTCTCTGATAGTGCAATTTCCATTACATTACTAATCTATTGGCCTGGCTTCATAGTGTTTCATAAATACCATCCTGCTATTTCCTTATTTCTACCCTTCTGGAATCCATTAAGATTTCACACAGTCAGATTCCCAAATGGCATCTTATTCCCTATTTAGAGCACTACTTTTGACTAGAGCCCCACAAAAGTCGTACACTATAACGGGAATAGGGTGCCATTTGGGATAAGTGTGTTCGTCAGATTTGGAATTGTTCCGGGGGAAAAAGCATGTTATTAAGCTGTATCCTGTACTGCGTCAGAGTTTGATGAATATTTGATTATGGAAGAATTGTTCCATAAACAGTGTTTTGATTAATATGAAGTTTGAGCAGAGTGGTTCTGTACGTAGAAAAACACAGGCTGTGGAAGAAAAACATGGTCCCGGGAACCAGGAACCCGTTCTATAGAACCCTCTAGATGGAATAGCATTTAGGGTGGGAAAACAGGCCGACAAATAACCCTAGAATTGACCTGCCTTGTCACGCTACACTTAGCCTGCCTGTATGGGTGACTTGTGGCCAGTTCGTGGTGCTCAAACACACACATCCTCGCTCGCTCGCACGCACACACACACGGCTGTGAGTTAATAAAGGAGCAGCAGTCACTAGTCTGACGGGGGCTTTCTATTAGAGCTCAGCCAGCCGGGCAGCTCACTCCACAACACTTTATCACACTGTCATTCACACCACCACACGCAAGAGTGTGTGTGTGTGTGTGTGTGTGTGTGTGTGTGTGTGTGTGTGTGTGTGTGTGTGTGTGTGTGTGTGTGTGTGTGTGTGTGTGTGTGTGTGTGTGTGTGTGTGTGTGTGTGTGTGTGTGTGTGTGTGTGTGTGTGTGTGTGTGTGTGGAATAGAGACTGACAGAGAGAGAGAGAGATAAAAATATGAAAGAGAGAATGAAGCAGCAGGGATCAGGGGTGACAAACGATCAGGATATTTCTGTCCCCACAGAATGATGAATCGAGACAAGATCTGGCAGGTGAAAGATGGAACCTTGTATAGGTAGTGTCCCAAATTACACCCTAATCCTTATAAAGTGCACTACTTTTGACCAGGGCCCATAGGGTTCTGGTCAGAAGCAGTGCATGATATAGGGTTGCCATTCGGAACGCAGACATGGAATGTAATAAGAATGGAAGTAATTGACCTGTCGTTGACTTCCCGTCTAAAAAGTGCTATATTCACTTAAAAAGGCACTAACCATCTCTATAAGGAACAATGAAAGCCATTACTAAGAGTATCGGCTTCATAACTAATGCAGAGGAAGGTATGTTAATAGTAAGTTCTACACTGTGTTCCAAATGGCAGCCTGTTGTCTGTATAAGGCTCTGGTCAAAAGTAGTGCACTATATAGAAAATGGGGTGCCATTTGGGACTCTATTAATGAGTACATTCAATGTGGTAATGGAGATGCCATAGAAATGTAGGGGGGATATAGAATGCTGGATGGAGACAAATAGAGAGAACATTGTGTGTGTGTGTGTGTGTGTGTGTGTGTGTGTGTGTGTGTGTGTGCGTGTGTGTGTGTGTGTGTGTGTGTGTGTGTGTGTGTGTGTGTGTGTGTGTGTGTGTGTGTGTGTGTGTGTGTGTGTGTGTGTGTGTGTGTGTGTGTGTGTGTGTGTGTGTGTGAGGTAAGCCATGTCTGCTAAGTAACTGTCAGAGATTGACAGTATGTGGAGATACAGAGAGGAAGAAAGAAGAGAGGGAGGGAGAGAACAAGGGGACAATGTGAGAGGAGCGGTGACAATGGGAGAAGGGACAAGTCACTCTCTCTCTCAATGGAAAGTGTTACCACATACATTGCCAAAGTAAACATATAGACAGATTTGTATTTATTTAAATGATGAAGCAGATAGATACCTGGTTGGTCATTCCACTGGCTGTCCCTACGGGTGTGTCAGGAAGCGACATATTTTGCAGCTAATATGCCACAAAGAGTTGTTTCGTGAATGGATTTTCTCCTTTTCTGTTTTGGTTTCAAAATCTTTGTATTCGTTTTTTAAATTTGGGGGAAGAAAATAGCCCGTAAGTCTTTATAGTTCTGGCAATGTAGGAGAAAATGCAGCTGTGTCTCGACCTCTCTCTGGGCCAGTTTCTATGGACATGTTGTGCTCACTGAGTACATAGTCAGTGTTTTTCTCCACTTTCTACCAGTCATAGTGGTCAGATATTTGGCTCTAAGCAGACTAGCATTGAAGTTAACTTTGTCTTTCCAATACGTGATAGATTATTTTCTTTGCTTTGTGATAATTTGGTTGGACCAGTGGTGTCCTGAGGCTTTGTTGCCTTGGTAGTGGTTAGCGAACTTAGCCTCAGGACCAGCTGGCTGAGGGGACTCTTCTCTATGGTCACATCTTGGCATTTAAGGGTTTTGTAGGAGTGGGAGTAGGGCTGTGGCGGTCATGAAATTGTCAGCCGGTTATTGTCATGCATTAGACTGCCGGTCTCACGGTAATTTACCGGTAATTAACATAAACACGTTTAGCATTTCCAGACCTCCAAGCATACAAGCAAGAAGAATATGATTGGACTTAGGTGAATAACATAGAAAGGATCCTTTTCCCATTCCGGAGCAAATGCACATTATGAAGTGGCTATGTTGAGTGTAAAAGTGTTCATTTGAAACAGGTCCTATACAATAGATTTAGAGTTATTTGGCAACTTTAGTTGTGGATGATACAAACCATGTCGGCCTTAGAAATCAAAACATATATGGGCTGCATGATGCGACTATGATGCGGCTATGATGCGGCTATGATCCGGCTATGATCCGGCTATGATGGCGCGGCTATGATGCGACTATGATGCGTCTATGATGCGGCTATGATGCGACTATGATGAGACTATGATGCGGCTATGATGCGGCTATGATGCGACTATGATGCGGCTATGATGCGGCTATGATGCGACTATGATGAGACTATAATGCGACTATGATGCGGCTATTGAAGCTTGGCTCTGGTCCTTGCCTCTGGCTGCACAGCTGTTCTCTCATCAAGTGATCATATTTTTACCCATTAGACTGTTCTCAATTTAATCTGCTCTTTACTAATATGTCAAATTAGTTTAGATTTCAGAACGGCCCATTATCAAATGGGGTATAATAATGAAAAAAATAAAACAACAACTGCATAACCTATGTACTGGAATAGGGAATGAAGGCCACTTTCCCACCGTTATGCTATGGGTAGGCTATTCAAATCAAATTGTATTTGTCACATGTGCCGAATACAACAGGTGCAGACCTTAAAGGAAAATGCTTACTTACAAGCACTTTTTAAAATTATTATTATACCCCTTTTTCTTCCCAATTTCGTGGTATCCAATTGGTAGTTACAGTCTTGTCTCGTCGCTGCAACTCCCGTATGGACTCGAGAGAGGCAAACATCGAGAGCCATGCGTCCTCCGAAACACGACCCCGCCAAGCCGCACCGCTTCTTGACACACTGCTCGCTTAACCCAGAAGCCAGCCACACCAACGTGTCAGAGGAAACACTGTACACCTGGCTGACCGTGTCAGCGTGCATTGCTCCTGGCCGCCACAAGGAGTCGCTACACCGCGATGGGACAAGGACATCCCAGCATTGTCCCATAACCCGGACGATGCTGGGCCAATTGTGCAGCTGCGACAGAGCCTGTACTCGAACCAGGATCTCTAGTGGCACAGCTAGCACTGCGATGCAGTGCCTTAGACCACTGCCGTGTGTGTGTGTGGTTCCCAATCAGAGGCAGCTGTCTATCGTTGTCTCTGGTCGGGGATCACATATAAGTTCTCATTTTCCTTTTGGGTTTTGTGGGTCCCTGTTTTCTGTTTAGTGTCTGTGCGCTTTTGTTTTTCACGTTTGTTATTTTGTTTGAGTGTTTTTTGAATATTAAAATCATGAACACTTTCCACGCTGCGTCTTGGTCTACTCATTCTATCACCAACGAGAGCCGTAACACTTGTTCAATTGGTGGTTACAACCCTCCCCTAACCCGGACGACGCTGGGCCAATTGTGCGGCTGCGACAGAGCCTGTACTCGAACCAGGATCTCTATTGGCACAGCTAGCACTGCGATACAGTGCCTTAGACCACTGCACCACTCAGGACGCCCCTCAAAACTGCAGTTTTAAGAAAAATAAGTGTAAAAAATAGACAAGTAAAAAATATGAATAAAAATAACAAATAATTAAGAGCAGCAGTAAAATAACAGTAGTGAGGTTATATACAGGGGGTACCGGTACAGAGTCAATGTGCGGGGGGCACCGGTTAGTCGAGGTAATTGGGGTAATATGTACATGTAGGTAGAGTGAAAGTGACTATGCATAGATAATAACAGAGAATAGCAACAGTGTAAAAGAGAGGGTGGGGGGATGACAATGCAAATAGTCTGGGTAGCCATTTGATTAGCTATTCAGGAGTCTCATGACTTGGGGGTAAAAGCTGTTAAGAAACCATTTTACCCAGACTTGGCGTTCCGGTGCCACCTGTCGTGCGTGCGGTAGCAGAGAAAACTTTGACAATTTTTAGGGCCTTCCTCTGACACCACCTGGTATAGAGGTCCTGAATGGCAGGAAACTTGGCCCCAGTGATGTACTGGGCCCTATACACTACCCTCTGCAGTGTGTACGGTAATTTCGCTGCGCCTAAGGTGACATTCCACCCAAACACTGTATCCCAGGGGCTCTTTTCTCCAACCCTATTTCTGCAGCTATCCAGTGCTTAATTTGGGAAACCAACTGAAATCTGTTCGGGAACATCGATAGTAACATGTTTTCACAACTAAACATATTTCATTAAACTGTTGACAGCCCCCCCCCCCCATGCGCGCCGTAGAAAGGAACGAAAGAGAGGGGAGGAGATGGAAACTCATGGTGGTGAGACATTCTGCAGCTAAAAGTAATGGGTCAGTCTATTACTTATGAAAATAAAAAAGCCTTATCACTAGGCTATTCAAAATCTAAAACAAATTCACTAGAATTCTAGGCTAAATCGGAAATTTGATTAATGTAGGCTAAACCAATTACGTACCAAAGATATTTTACATCAGTATTTTTGCTTGTTTTTCTGCCATGTGTAATACGTGGTTGGCTATGTATTGTATAACGGCACAATCGTCAGTATAATTCAGGGTATGGGTATAGGTATTCAGCATATGCACGGGGGTATGGGTATAGGTATTCAGCATATGCACGGGGGTATGGGTATAGGTATTCAGCATATGCACGGGGGTAGGGTATGGGTATAGGTATTCAGCATATGCATATGCACGGGGTATGGGTATAGGTATTCAGCATATGCACGGGGGTATGGGTATAGGTATTCAGCATATGCACGGGGGTATGGGTATAGGTATTCAGCATATGCACGGGGGTATGGGTATAGGTATTCAGCATATGCACGGGGGTATGGGTATAGGTATTCAGCATATGCACGGGGGTATGGGTATAGGTATTCAGCATATGCACGGGGTATGGGTATAGGTATTCAGCATATGCACGGGGTATGGGTATAGGTATTCAGCATATGCACGGGGGTATGGGTATAGGTATTCAGCATATGCACGGGGGGGTATGGGTGTTTTGAATGAATCATCACCTTAGAAAGCGCTGTCCATTTCGTTGTGTTTGGCTTTGAAACAACATCCACAAGGACCATGTTTCCCCCACTCAGCTTCAACCTGCTGTTGAACTTCTTTCTCCAAATTGATCATCAGAGTGCACAAGAGGAGTTTACCGTGAGTCAACGGTCATGTGGAATTCCACTGCGATCATGACTCATAACTGCTGGTGCTGCAGTAATACGGTCATCACAACAGTCCGAAGTGGGTGGGGGGGGGTCACTTGTTTCTAAACTATTCTAACATTTGGTGGCTCTTCTTTAGATATAAATCAGAAGAGAGAATTGGCCTAATTCTGCTCTGCATGCGATGTTTGTCATTTTTCTCTGTAGCCTGAGGATACTCGTACAGAGTTCCGCATGCTGGGTTTCCATTGGGGGTTTGTCCCATTTGTCCAAGTCTTGCTTTGTAAGCACAGCGCACACTTTACTGCCATAAAGTGCAATTGGTTCTATTATTAATTTGAATATTTTCGGCCAGATCCCCTCTCTTCCGCTCTCTCTCTGTCACTCACCGATGCACGCCGCTGTTGCACATGACGATATGTGTGGCTCCGAGGCGAGAGCAGAGTTCTGATGCCACGGTAAGCAGGCCGACTCCTGACGCCCCACAGGCTGTATACTGACAGGCTGCCGTGCGACGGAAGAGATGAAACTCTCCATCAGCCGGTACAACTCCTCCAGAGCATTCAGAGGACGCATCAACTGGGAGGAGAGGAGAAGGAGAGGTAGGAGAAAGGGAGGGTTAATACTGTATGACTACTGTATCAGACCCTGCGATAGACTAGCGTCCTGTCCAGGGGGTATACTTTTACATCAAGCATCAAGCTGTCTCGCTCTGCAGAAACAGGACCATTGTGCCATGGATCATTCTGGCTCGGACAAGGCTACTTGCTACGACTGCATAACGTGAGTATCAGACCACGACTCCACTGTAACTAACCTATGAAGCTGGCGTTTCCTGATCCTCTTACCTTGTCTATGAGGGCAGCTTTAGGTGTGGAGCTGGGGGGAAGGTTGGACTTATCCAGGTAGAAAGCCCTGTAGAGAGGAACACAGGAAGGTTAGACAATGCTGCTCCCTGGCATGACAATGGTTTTTAGCTAATGATAAACAATGATTAACGGACTATTCAGGAGGTTAGGGTAAGCCCTCCACACTATGGCACCCAGTAGCCCTACGTGTTATGCCATATCCTTTGCACCAATTTATTTAACCTTTAATTGACCAATAGGTCAGACTCAGTAGCAGCAGATCAGACCAGCCCAGGCCCTGCTCTGCAAAGCAGGGAAAATAGGGCAGCAGCCCATCAAGTGTTTGTTTTGGAGCTGGGTGGTGTGGTACATCAAATCATCTGTCTCACCCAGTCCAAGCTCCAGATCCTAGCTCAGCAGATATACAAACTAAGTATGTGTCCCGAATGGCACCCTATTCCCTATATAGTGTACTACTTTTGACCAGGGATCTATGTAGGGTGCCATTTGTGATGCAGACTGAGCATCTCACCTGGGCTTCGTTCCTTCATTCATTCAATGAGCAGGAGGGTGTAGTTTCATAGTGTGCTGGAGGGTGTAGTTTCATAGTGTGGCCACTGGAGGCAGTACTAGCCTGGTCTCTCTATTCTATGGAGATGGCTGGCTGGAGAATGGACGATGTGTGTGATGCTAATGGTGCTGGCTCAGCAGTACGTAAAATCAGTCACAGTCAGTCAACCCCTCTTATTATACCAAGTGTGTGTGTGTGTGTGTCCTATTATACTGTACCAAATATGCTTCAAGCTATGAATCAAGGCAGGTACTACAACTATCTACAACCATCAGAGTGCTACAACCATCACAGCCTCAAGCATTGGAGACACACACACACACACACACACACACACACACACACACACACACACACACACACACACACACACACACACACACACACACACACACACACACACACACACACACACACACACACACACACACACACACACACACACACACACACACACAGAATGGTATGCATCTGCCTGTGGCCATTAGCCTCCTATCCTGCATCTAAGAATCTTTAGTTGGCGATATGCGATATCCTTTCTGCTAGCCAAAGTATCGTTACTTTGTTATCATATGCTGGATAGAGACGTATCCCTGCAGATTCCCATTGACATGTTTCCTAGTGTTTAGGCTTGAGGGTAAACAGAAAAGTGTAATGCAGGGATATTGTTCATACTGCTGACAATAAAAGCTAATCCATTCATGTTTAGTTTAGTCTGCCCAGTACATGTATGAGTCCCAACTATTCCCTATTTAGTGCACTACTTTAGACCAGGGTCCAATGGGAAGAGGGTACCATTTGGGATTGCAGACAGACTGCCTTGATGTTTATTATCACAATGATATTTTTGCCTGACATTAAAACAGTTATGGTTCAGGATTTAATAACGCTGTAAATCAGTACTGGCAGGGTGGGGAGGTCAAGTTTATTCTACAAACACACACAAACGCACACACCAGGGTTTCCGTTAAGAAAAATTGGCGCTGGACAAGTGACCGGGAATATTTTAATTTATCAGACATTTAAGCTATTTACCAGTCATCGATATGCATTGGGTACGTAACCCATTAGGCTGTCCGTCCACCCACACAGCCAGCGCCATTCCATAAACGACAGATATTGGGTAGGTAACCCATTAGGCTGTCCGTCCACCCACACAGCCAGCGCCATTCCATAAACGACAGATATTGGGTAGGTAACCCATTAGGCTGTCCGTCCACCCACACAGCCAGCGCCATTCCATAAATGACGGATATTGGGTACGTAACCCATTAGGCTCTCCGTCCACCCACACAGCCAGCGCCATTCCATAAACGACGGATATTGGGTACGTAACCCATTAGGCTGTCCGTCCACCCACACAGCCAGCGCCATTCCATAAATGACGGATATTGGGTACGTAACCCATTAGGCTCTCCGTCCACCCACACAGCCAGCGCCATTCCATAAACGACGGATATTGGGTACGTAACCCATTAGGCTGTCCGTCCACCCACACAGCCAGCGCCATTCCATAAACGACAGATATTGGGTACGTAACCCATTAGGCTGTCCGTCCACCCACACAGCCAGCGCCATTCCATAAACGACGGATATTGGGTACGTAACCCATTAGGCTGTCCGTCCACCCACACAGCCAGCGCCATTCCATAAACAACGGATATTGGGTAGGTAACCCATTAGGCTGTCCGTCCACCCACACAGCCAGCGCCATTCCATAAACGACGGATATTGGGTACGTAACCCATTAGGCTGTCCGTCCACCCACACAGCCAGCGCCATTCCATAAACGACAAATATTGGGTACGTAACCCATTAGGCTGTCCGTCCACCCACACAGCCAGCGCCATTCCATAAACGACAGATATTGGGTACGTAACCCATTAGGCTGTCCGTCCACCCACACAGCCAGCGCCATTCCATAAACGACGGATATTGGGTACGTAACCCATTAGGCTGTCCGTCCACCCACACAGCCAGCGCCATTCCATAAACGACGGATATTGGGTACGTAACCCATTAGGCTGTCCGTCCACCCACACAGCCAGCGCCATTCCATAAACGACGGATATTGGGTACGTAACCCATTAGGCTGTCCGTCCACCCACACAGCCAGCGCCATTCCATAAACGACAGATATTGGGTAGGTAACCCATTAGGCTGTCCGTCCACCCACACAGCCAGCGCCATTCCATAAACGACAGATATTGGGTACGTAACCCATTAGGCTGTCCGTCCACCCACACAGCCAGCGCCATTCCATAAACGACGGATATTGGCTAAATGAGCCACATTTATGCGTCCTTAAAAACAGCCTTTAACTAATTACAAAAACGATATTTCCATCTGTAGCATATGCAAAACATTAGAGCATATTTCCTTTCACGATTTTTGCTTCCCTAAAACAAATATTGTCCACCACACTGTTCAGGTATTAGAGATATGAGCACTAAATGCATCAGGGCACTGCATAGGCCTATTGACTTAGGCGTCCACTGTATTAGGTCTATCCATTTTGGGGGTCAAAAAATATAAAAAGGAAGAGAAGCTTAGTCCTAGCCCCAGAGAGAGAGAGATAAGACATATGCCGGCGGCTTGCTACAACAGGAATTTCAGATAGGCTACTGCGTCTGCTTTAGAGATATAGGAGTTTATTTTTATTTATTTATTTAATTTATTTAATTTCACCTTTATTTAACCAGGTAGGCAAGTTGAGAACAAGTTCTCATGTGCGACCTGGCCAAGATAAAGCAAAGCAGTTCGACACATACAACGACACAGAGTTACTCATGGAATAAAACAAACATACAGTCAATAATACAGTAGAAACAAGTCTATATACGATGTGAGCAAATGAGGTGAGATAAGGGAGGTAAAGGCGAAAAAAGGCCATGGCGGCGAAGTAAATACAATATAGCAAGTAAAACACTGGAATGTTAGATTTGCAGTGGAAGAATGTGCAAAGTAGAAATAAAAATAATGGGGTGCAAAGGAGCAAAATAAATAAATAAATAAAATAAATTCAGTAGGGAAAGAGGTAGTTGTTTGGGCTAAATTGTAGGTGGGCTATGTACAGGTGCAGTAATATGTGAGCTGCTCTGACAGCTGGTGCTTAAAGCTAGTGAGGGAGATAAGTGTTTCCAGTTTCAGAGATTTTTGTAGATCGTTCCAGTCATTGGCAGCAGAGAACTGGAAGGAGAGGCGGCCAAAGAAATAATTGTTTTTGGGGGTGACCAGAGAGATACACCTGCTGGAGCGCATGCTACAGGTGGGTGCTGCTATGGTGACCAGCGAGCTGAGATAAGGGGGGACTTTACCTAGCAGGGTCTTGTAGATGACATTGAGCCAGTGGGTTTGGCGACGAGTATGAAGCGAGGGCCAGCCAACGAGAGCATACAGGTCGCAATGGTGGGTAGTATATGGGGCTTTGGTGACAAAACGGATGGCACTGTGATAGACTGCATCCAATTTGTTGAGTAGGGTATTGGAGGCTATTTTGTAAATGACATGCCGAAGTCGAGGATTGGTAGGATGGTATGTTTGGCAGCATGAGTGAAGGATGCTTTGTTGCGAAATAGGAAGCCAATTCTAGATTTAACTTTGGATTGGAGATGTTTGATGTGGGTCTGGAAGGAGAGTTTACAGTCCAACCAGACACCCAGGTATTTGTAGTTGTCCACGTATTCTAAGTCAGAGCCGTCAAGAAAGGCTAGTGCCTACCGTACCGAACAAATGAAAGGCTAATTATATTTATTTTACAACAGGCACACAGATCAAACTTAATTTAGCCAATGAAAATGTCTCAACAGAATGTAAAAAAACAAACACATTTTGCATATGTAGCCCTTTCCTATCGTCGAATGACCTAGTGGCCTCATGGGTGGAATGTTATTCATAGTTTTCTTCTTTTTTCTTACACAGAAAATCCAGTGTTTCTATATCAAACAGTTTTGTTATATTTCAGTCTTCTGTGATGTATATAAAGTGTAATATCGAGATGCAAATACAAAATGGAATACATTTCAACTCTTTATCTGACATGGTGCAAGTGTCTTCTTTTTGTTAAGCCCATAACCATGTGTGTGAGGTGTATGCTTTTGTTTCAAAGTAGATTTGTTTAAGACTACCAATAAACACTCTGTGTGACCCTGACTGAGCCCATAGAAGTAACAGGTTATAAAGAACTGGCTTGGATTAACAAATATCCCTACAATAATATAAAATAATAATAAGTGTAAAACAAATGACTAATATATATATATACAAAAACATCTATTAAAGTTCCAGAATTGCATCCTACCTGAACAGTTGAACGTTACTCAATAGAGAAAATGAGTAGACCTGTCATCTTATAAAGTCATTCACAGTGCTTTATTAAAAATGATCAACTTGGCTGAAAGCAGTGGTATATCAGACCGTATACCACGGGTATGACAAAACATGTATTTGTATTGTTCTAATTAAGTTGGTAACCAGTTTATAATAGCAATAAGGCACCTCTGGGGTTTGTGGTAGATGGCCAATATAAGGGCTGTATCCAGGCACTCCGCATTGCACCGTGCTAAAGAACAGCCCTTAGCCGTGCTATAGTGTAATAGACTACCCAGATGGTATTGAAGAAATAAGTTGTTTCATCACCCTGTGATTCAAATTATTTGAATATGCAACCTAATTCAGTGATTGTCATGCATTGTGGGTAGACACTTATGCTACTGTTGTTATATTTCACTTTTAAAATAGACTGACATCATTTTGGGATATTTTTGTTGTTCAATGGAGATTCATTTTCCTGCATCTTTACATGCTCTAATATCATAGGCTCATTTATTTGGGGCTAATTCAACCACATGAGTAAATGGAAACTCAAAACAGATCACCATAACTCATAGTAGCCGTGTACTAATCTAAAATGACATTTAATGTCCAATGTTGCAGTTGTAGCCTACCACCCAATGAGGCCTATGCACTCGCAATGGCTCCGTATCTCAAAGCCACATCCAATATCTTCGCATAATTGTTGCTACTGAACTCATAATTGAGAGTTGAGAAGTAAAAAAGTCCTGTATATCTCCAGAAAGCTGAGAGCATCTTCTCTCCATCTGTAACAACAGAATAGGTTCCTTGCAACCAGAATACTTGTCTTTCTCCCTATAGGCCAATGCTCCTCTCTCGCTCTCTCCTCAGCAGCAGGGCAGCCCTGGATCATTTGGCAGGCTACAATTGTATTTATCGGCCAAAAGCCGTTGATTACCGGCAAACGGAAGCCCTGGCACACAGCACAGTTACATCATCGGCACCATAGCATTATCCTTTAACTTGCAGTCTCCCAAAGCTAAGTGACTATGAGGGAAGTTTACTATTGGTTCAGGCAGAGTTAACGGTCCATGTAATTGGTTCAACACTGGCTTATCATTCACAAAGTGCTTGAGATAGCGCAGGAGTTATGCTGAGCTTTCGGCTAGAAACGTTATTCACTTCAATCCCCCCCATCCATAAACAGTTTGCAAGCACATATAATGGCATAGGGCCAATAACGAACATTAATCATTTAAAAGGGTTGATGGGTGGTTTTCTGCAAATTCCTATTTGCTAAATATAAGATTTTGTGATTACTGTGCTATGTTGTGCATTCTCAAGTGCTGTTTGCACTTGGCAACTAGTGTGTGTGTGTGTGTGTGTGTGTGTGTGTGTGTGTGTGTGTGTGTGTGTGTGTGTGTGTGTGTGTGTGTGTGTGTGTGTGTGTGTGTGTGTGTGTGTGTGTGTGTGTGTGTGTGTGTGTGTGTGTGTGTGTGTGTGGACAAACAAAAAGGTTGGAGTGCATCAAAGCCAGTATCCTCCTTACATTATCCAAGAAGCGATGACAAAAAACTAGCATAAAACAAAATGAAAGTCAACAAGACAATAACACTCAAAAGTTACCCCATAAAAGTTATAAATATAGGCTCTGCTACAGGCCTGCTTTGCATCTTACCATTTAGTCCCTACACCACAACCCATTCACACTCCAATATCTCTCTTTCTGCCCAATAAAATTGTATCATCACACAAAACTGGTCTGCCCAAATGGCACCCTATTCCCTGCATAGTGCACTACTTTTGACTATATAGGGAATAGGATGCCATTGTGGATACAGCCCTGCTGTGTCAGATAGGAATCACCTTCAATCGGAATGGACCACTCTGCCTCTGAATGAGCCTCCAATCGCACCCTATTCCCTATATGGTGCACTACTTTTGACCAGGAACCCATAGGGAATATGGTGCCATTTGGGATGAACCCTCTGTCTCAACACGGCTGCTTACACTTTTCTGTTAAAGCAAAAAAAATATAACATCCTTGTAGATGCATTTTGCCAAGCCAAGGTCATATTACCCACTGATTATACCATTGACAAACATACTGCCCACCATGAAGAGAGAGGAGCCTGGAGGGCCTTGTCTGTGTCCCAAATGGCACCCTATTCCCTATGCACTGCACTACGTTTGACTAGGGCTCATAGGGATTATTTTGGGAATAGGGTGCCATTTGGGACCTAATCCTTGATGACTAACTAATAATAAGGGCAAACTTTAGGTCAGGATGATATCCTTTGGGTGTTTTGGTAAGTGAAGCCAATTTAAAGGGACATCATTCGGTCAACGGATGGCAATTGGGTGGTTGGGAAAAACCCTATTTTGGGAACTGGGAAATTATAGTCAGCCCACACATGCAGTACTGTAACTATATACACATGTTGGTACAAGGGGATACCCATATAATCACATATCACAGTATAGGATCTCCGTGGGGTTATTGGCATGGCTGATGTATATGAGATTGTGAAACACGAGGAGCCCTGACATCACAGTTTCCTTTCCCACTGACGCTGGTGACACCCTCGCAGTTTTATCCATGCTCCTTTGCTCAATTCTGAACCCTTACGCGGAGACTTAATGAGTCTGTGTGTGCGTGAGTGTGATAGCGCACGTGTGTGAGAACATAGAGGCCAGGGACAGCCCCCCCCTCCTTGCAGTCTGGGCAACAGCTCAACCTCCCAGAACACTACGGAACCCTCTAGAGGAATTCTAGAATGACAAAAAGTTAAGTTTATCCACATTCTAACCAGTTCCAACGTTCCGAGGGGGGAAGCATTGGGATTAACAATGCCCTGTGTTCACTCTTGGGCCATTCCCATTCCACCAGGTGGAAACAAAAGGAAAAGCCTTGGTAGCCATCTGTATGTGAACTGTACAGGAGTTCTATGGGTCTACTTCATCTTGTTTGGTGATTTCCCAGGGTTGTTTCTCGGCCTACATTCCAAATGACACCCTATTCCGAACATAGTGTACTACTTTTGACCATAGCACATAGGGAATAGGGGGCCATTTTGTGTGTGTGTGTGTGTATGTATAAGAGGCTATTGGAGTCCTAGGGGAACTGTAGTGGGGCAGCAGGCTCAGTGTTAAAGCGTGCTCTGTAGTAACTAATGGGCTACTTCTTCCACCACATACATTTTTACAGAGGGCCTTAATAGAGGATTTGGACGGCAGCCAAGGATGCCCAATGGCTTTCAGCCCAGCGCATTTGACTGAGGCCTTCCTCCAAGGAGACTTAACTCTGTATGCGTCCCATATAGCATCCTATTCCCTATGTAGTGGACTATATAGGGCAGTGCTTGTCCAGGGCTACAATAAAAATGGCTACCGTTGGGGGTACTTGAGGACTGGAGTTGGGAAATACTGATATAGGGAATAGGGTGCCATTTGGGACACAAACCACTTTGTTTCATCTTCTCCTAACAAAAGGAAAATACTCCAGGCTCTTTCCCAGGCAGGCCACGCTCATTACAATCAGTAGGAACGGACTGTGTGTGTGTGTGTTCGAGAGGTTGTAAGGCACATATGTTTTCTGCGTTTCAGACAAAGCTAGCGTGGGAATCTGAATAGTGGCGTGCAGTCTACTGAGGCACATCAATGAAACAAACAGAGCTGAAACAGTGAGTACAGAAACCCTGGGAGTAACGTTGCCATGCTTAAAGTACCATGCTTAAAGGAGCTGCCCAGGGAAAATATCCCCTTAATCTGTTAACTCATACCCAAATAATGTTAACGCTTCCTATACTTGTATTTGTTGCCAAAGCAAATATTAGAGGAAAATACACTTCAAAAAGCCCAAGTGAAACGTGTATTTCAAACAGACCGTTTCAAAAATGCTTACTACTTTCTCAGAGGATGATGTCATGTTTGTGGCCGAGTTTTCTCATTGACTGAGCTGGCCAATCAGCTGTTGACTTGTCATTAATATTTTTATTGACCAGTATACGCCAACACCATTCTGTTGTTGGGGTACGCCCACACCATACAAACACAGAAAAGCTTTAGGTTACGACCATAACCCCGGTTCTCTGATAGTACGAGTGAGGCATTTCCCTCAAAAAGGTCCATGCAGCGTCTCCGAGTCAAAACAATCTCTTCCTCGCTCATTCAAGGAGGGTGTTCTGGTGAAATACCTCCCGCGTACTATCAGAGAACCGGAGTTACGGTCATAACCTAAAGTTCTCTTTCAATGATTCGTTTCCGTATTTCATTCATGGGATATGCTGACTCCCGTATTGCCAGACGAGCTTACCCTGACGACTGACTGCCCTGTGCGACTTATCACACAAAATAGGCCCTGCCCCTCAGAAGATCCTACATGTAATACCGTATGCATCAGAGTTGGTGCAGTGATATCCAGTCTACAGTATAAAAAAAACATTGCCAATGTACGAAGCCCATACAAATATCTTGGCTAGATAGGCCCTTAAATAAAGGCCAGGATGTAGCCATTCCTCTGGTGGAATGAGCCCACAGGCCAGCAGGACACCGGAGTCCCTTACTTGTATAGGCCAAAGCGTTCGCCTCCCCACTATTATCCAGTGCGAAAGGAGTTGTTTAGTGAGCACTTTACCCGTGTGAGGTTTGGGCCCAGGAAACGAACAGCTGATCACGTTTTCTAAACTCCTTTGTCCTGTCCATGTAGACTGCATTCAGAAAGCATTCAGACCCCTCGACTATTTCCACATTTTATTACGTTACAGCCTTACTCAAATGGTTTATTGTTTTAAGTCATCATCAATCTACACACAATATCCCATAATGACAAAGCAAAACAGATCTTTTTTTTGTTGTAAAAAAGTAAAAATAAAAATGCAATATCATAAGTTTTCAGACCCTTTACTCAGTACTTTGTTGAAGCACCTTAGGCAACGATTACAGCCTAGTTTCTTCTTGGGTATGACGCGACAAGCTTGGCACACCTGTATTTGAGGAGTTTCTCCCATTCTTCTCTGCAGATACTCTCATCTCTGTCAGGTTGGATGAGGAGCGTCGCTGCACAGCTATTTTCAGGTCTCGCTAGATATGTTTGATCGGGTTCCAGTCCGGGCCCTGGCTGGGCCACTCAAACCACTCCTGCGTTGTCTTGTCTTAGGGTCGTTGTCCTGTCGGAATGTGAACCTTCACCCCAGTCTGAGGTCCTGAGTGCATTGGAGTAGGTTTTCATCAAGGATCTCTCTGTACGTTGCTCCATTCATCTTTTCCCTGATCCTGACTAGTGTTCCAGTCCCTGCCGCTGAAAAACATCCCCACAGCATGATACTGCCACCACCATGCCTCACCGTAGGGATGGTACCAGGTTTCCTCCAGACGTGACACTTGGCATTCAGGCCAAAGAGTTCAATCTTGGTTTCATCGGACCAGAGAATCTTGTTTCTCATAGTCAGAGTACTTTAGGTGCCCTTTGGCAAACTCCAAGCGGGATGTCATGTGCCTTTTACTGAGGAGTGGCTTACATCTGGCCACTCTACCATAAAGGCCTAATTAGTGAAGTCCTGCAGAAATGCTTGTTCTTCTGGAAGGTTCTCCCATCTCCACAGACAAACTCTGGAGCTCTGTCAGAGTGACCATTGGTTTCTTGGTCACCTCCCTGACAAAGCCCCTTCTACCCCAATTGCTCAGTTTGGCTGGGCGGACAGCTCTAGGAAGAGTTTTGATGGTCAATTTCAAGCTCAATTTCAAGTCTCATAGCAAAGTGTCTGAAAACGTACGTAAATAAGTTATTTCTGCTCTTAGTTTTTGTTATAAATGTGCAACTCATTTTGGGGTATTGTGTGTAGATTGATGAGGGGAAAAAAACTATTTAATCAATTTTAGAATAAGACTGTAACATAACAAAATGTGGAAAAGGTCAAGGGGTCTGAATACTTTCCGAATGCACTGTATTTGGCCTTGCGAAGGAGTTTTATGTGCTGACTAAATGGAAGTAAATGGAAGCTTATAATTCTGAGTCTTACGAGTCCTTAACGTCCGAGACCGAATACAAAAGTATTCAACACAGAGACAAGACCAAGACACTCAATATGTGGCCTCGTGACCAGACTCGAGACAGAGACCGGCCTCGAGTACTGCAACACTGCCAGCTAGTGCTAACCGTTGCACCATGAATCCCGTGGGGATATCCATCGCCTCTAATGAACCATCGGGAACATCAGCCCCCATGTTAGAGTTTGTTGACTCAGGTTAGGTTGGCATGCTAGCCTGCAACGGAGACAGGAGGGGGAGGCTAAAGCTTCCTCGGCATGTTGCACCCCAATGCAAGCAGAACAACGAGTGGGTGTCATTGGCGGATATCTTGTTTCCACAGAAGCAGAGTCGTGCCGGGAGCGTCTCCTCGTTTGGAGTGGGAGATGCTTTTGTCGCCATAGCTGGGATGTTATGTTTTAAGTCGTCAGAAAAACTATCGTGGTAGGCTAGTCAGGTAGCTAGCGATTAGTAGGTTATCTCTGACGTTGGCAGTCTGTGTAATGGCCGGATACCGTTTCCGAAAAAAGACAGATAGAAAAGTTAGCTTGGTGTAGCTAGTAAAAAAACTGGAAGAAGTAAACCCACAACATTTTGAAGCTAGCTAGCGTGGTGGCTAGCTTGCTAATGACGAGTCACTGTTTGGATACAGCTAACTCAATCATGGCTGGCATAGTGTAATAAAGGCTTCTGACAATAATGGCTTCTGAGGTAAGTGAAATACTGAAATTAATAGTTGAGATTTTTTTCTTTTTAACATACTAAATAAAAAAAATATTTAATTCATATTGTAATTCATTATAGATCATATTTCATAGAAATCTGGAAACCCTGGACAACCACCGCAAAACATATTGAGACAGTCAATGTATTAATATTATGGGCCGTTCTGGCTCGGACAGGGCTGTACAGTGCCCACTGACTCGCTTGTATATCCCTTGTTTAAAGACGCATACCTAAATTACAGTACTACACACAGGAACAAGGAATGTAGCACCAGCTACAATCCTCTGGAGAGAACCAGCTGCTATTCTCAATAACTTATTTCTGTATTCCTATAAAGACCTCATACCTAAATTACAGTACGACACACAGGAACAAGGAATGTAGCACCAGCTACAATCCTCTGGAGAGAACCAGCTGCTATTCTCAATAACTTATTTCTGTATTCCTATAAAGACCTCATACCTAAATTACAGTACTACACACAGGAACAAGGAATGTAACACCAGCTACAATCCTCTGGAGAGAACCAGCTGCTATTCTCAATAACTTATTTCTGTATTCCTATAAAGACCTCATGTCTAAATTACAGTACCACACACAGGAACAAGGAATGTAGCACCAGCTACAATTCTCAATGACTTACTTCTGTATTCCTGTAAAGGCCTCATAGCTAAATAACACTATTTGACAACACAGGGAGGGAAGAAATACAGTACAGTTGGGAAAACGGTCCGACGTACAAGTAACGATTTATGTGGCTCCCCATATTAACCCAGAGAGAGCTGGATTTATGTGGCTTCCCATATTAACCCAGAGAGAACTGGATTTATGTGGCTCCCCATATTAACCCAGAGAGAGCTGGATTTATGTGTCTCCCCGTATTAACCCAGAGAGAGCTGGATTTATGTGGCTCCCCATATTAACCCAGAGAGAGCTGGATTTATGTGTCTCCCCGTATTAACCCAGAGAGAGCTGGATGTATGTGTCTCCCCGTATTAACCCAGAGAGAACTGGATTTATGTGTCTCCCCATATTAACCCAGAGAGAACTGGATTTATGTGGCTCCCCATATTAACCCAGAGAGAACTGGATTTATGTGTCTCCCCATATTAACCCAGAGAGAACTGGATTTATGTGTCTCCCCATATTAACCCAGAGAGAACTGGATTTATGTGGCTCCCCGTATTAACCCAGAGAGAACTGGATTTATGTGTCTCCCCGTATTAACCCAGAGAGAACTGGATTTATGTGGCTCCCCATATTAACCCAGAGAGAGCTGGATTTATGTGTCTCCCCGTATTAACCCAGAGAGAGCTGGATTTATGTGTCTCCCCATATTAACCCAGAGAGAACTGGATTTATGTGGCTCCCCGTATTAACCCAGAGAGAACTGTATTTATGTGGCTCCCCATATTAACCCAGAGAGAACTGGATTTATGTGGCTCCCCGTATTAACCCAGAGAGAACTGGATGTATGTGGCTCCCCGTATTAACCCAGAGAGAACTGGATTTATGTGGCTCCCCATATTAACCGAGAGAGAACTGGATTTATGTGTCTCAATCTGAGGAGCAGGATTAACCCCGTGTCATGTGGTGTCCTTGAGGCCTCCCAGTAGATCAGGGTTTATGGTTTATGAGAGTCACGTACTGGTGATGTCACACCCTGCTTAACACATCTGTCCACTATATCAGCCAACCAGGAAACAGGAGCCAATAAGGACCAACCAGGAAACAACAGCTATTAAGACTGCAGACGACAAGGACGAGCTAAAAGACAGGAAGCAAATCTGGGGTTCCAGAGCCTTAAAGGTTCTATAAAGGTTTCAGAATCGTACATCTAAAACTGTCAGATTCATATCCTGAATAATCAAATCAATGACTTGATGGATGAGTGTTTAGTTAAATCAGGCGTTTTAGTGCGAAACTAGAATAAAAGCCTGTAACTCTAGGCTGAATGAAGACTATTGCTCTAATCGTCCCATAAAGCCAAGGTGTTAGATATAGTAGAGCACTCATCCCTTTCACCTGGAAACCCATTGGAAACAGTCCCCATGGAGACCCTCGAAACAGTCTGCCTCTTTCTAAGTCTCCCAATGGGAACCTAGGAGCACACAGCTCAACCCGGGATATGAAATACACATGGCCATCCTGTCAGCACCGTTCAGCTCCTTTGCAGCCAAGAGAATGGCACTGAACAGCAGGAGAAAGAGAAATGCGCATGGCTGAATGCACAGCACACAGTAAGCACTGCTCCACAGGCTGATAAGAGGCTTTCCTGAGATTTTGGAATTCATGGAGAGTGGTCTGTGGTTTCCAAGGTATCCTATTGAAAAAGGGAAAGAGTGAGATTGACAGAGCTAGACAGAAATAGAAAGAAAGAGAAAGAGAGGGAGCGCAAGATCGACAGATAGACAGACAGAGGTAGAATCATCCCTGTTTCCAGACAGACAGACAGATAGACAGAAGTAGAATCCTCCCAGGTTTTTCCAGTGGTTGCCTACTTGTACCCTAGTTTGACAGGTTCCCGAGGGAGCAGACCGCACACTGAGCACAGCTTGATGCAGCTGCTCCCAGCTGTTACTGAAGCTGCATAGTGGTTTGTGTGTGTGTGTGTGTGTGTGTGTGTGTGTGTGTGTGTGTGTGTGTGTGTGTGTGTGTGTGTGTGTGTGTGTGTGTGTGTGTGTGTGTGTGTGTGTGTGTGTGTGTGTGTGTGTGTGTGTGTGTGTGTGTGTGTGTGTGTGTGTGTGTGTGTGTGTGTGTGTGTGTGTGTGTTAGTGTTGACACAAGCACAACCGAGTTTGCAATTACTGTACCGCTCCACCTCCCTGTGCTTAGCTAGTCCCAACGAATTACACAGGACACCAGGTCACCACTCAATCAGTGACATGCACTCATATCCCAAGATTCAGCCCTACAATCACTGGAGGGATCTTTATGACCAGGATCAAATTTACCAATAAGTATCTTGCTTGGCAGCGGTGCCTCAAACAAAGTTTGAATGACACGCAATACGTGAAGTTTTGGATTCAGCCCAAGCTAGGATTCAGCCCAAGCTAGGATTCAGCCCAAGCTAGGATTCAGCCCAAGCTAGGATTCAGCCCAAGCTAGGATTCAGCCCAAGCTAGGATTCAGCCCAAGCTAGGATTCAGCCCAAGCTAGGATTCAGCCCAAGCTAGGATTCAGCCTAACTCACTGGAGGGCTCTTCTGTACGACCTGGATAAACTACACATAAATATCAGATGGTGCCCAGCTTGACAAGGGCCCCTGAGGCCGTAAAGATGTGCTGATCCACAGAGAGAAGAGACGAGCTATCGATATCTCGGATGGCTTTACTGACAGAATCCCTGCCCGGTGATTCCACTGCCATTTGTATGAGTGCCAAGCACGCTCTATCGTCATCTCTACTTCGCGTAGCAGCAGTTGACGCCTACAGTCTCTCTGCCAAGGGAAAGGAATGCTCTGTAGAATCCCCCATGTCTAATGTTAGCTTTAGGCAACCACCACGCACACACTAACTGCTTCATCTAACTGTAGATAAGAAGTCACTGAACTGCTAAACTCAAAAACCTGCAGTATTGTTAGTTTTGCATGATATATTTCAACGTTCCTTCCATCTGGTCTCCCTCCCTCCTCTTCTTCTTCTTTCCCTCCTCTTCTTTCCCTCCCTTGCTCTTCCTCCTTCCCCTCTCTCGAGGTCCTGCTGTTTTCTACACATGTTCTGTTCTTCTCCTCTTTGTTATATAGTCCCTGGCTGGATCACTGTAGGGGCTTCCGCAAGCTTCGGTTCGCCTGGCGCCTACAAGAATTCGACTAAGTGAACCGAACGAGTGTGCTCACGTACTCCCTTCAAATACCTTAGCTTGAAAAACAAGAAAAAATATGTTTGTCCATTGTTGACCTTGTAGCCTGTATACACAATTCCTCAAACTAGTTGGAATTCATTTAGATTTTTTTTCTGAGTAGATCTTAGTTGGGGAATTTTAACTAAGATGTTTGGTGCAGTAATTCTCAAGTGAAAAAATGTGCATGAAAACGAGTCGTCTATCGTTGAAGGACAACAAACACTTCATTGAAGAATCCCTACTGTTGACCAATGACCGACGAAGGGGCGTAGACTTCGGGTTCCAGAATTCGGCTTGAGCTCGATAAAAAAAAAATGTCACGTACACGAAGAGCTAACTAACAAAAACGGCACAAAATGTCATCATAATATATGCCAACACTGTTTCAGATGGGAAGCATGCGGAAGCTTCTAGACTTGAGAACACTGTACAAACATTCAGAGCATTCTGCATTCTATTCCCCCGCCAACATTCCCTCTGACAGAGACCTAAACTGTAAGGCTACCACTCTGATCTACACATCAGACACTGTGCTGCGTGTTGCTCTCAAAGTTTTACAAAGTGAACAAGAGGAAACTGTCATAGCGCTACCCAGATGAGCTTCACAAAAGCCTATGGAATGGAGAAAAGAATATATAATAATAATCAAACTACCATAACATTTTACAGTCATCTGTGTAAGTCGGAGTTACTGTAGGTTTTCTGCAACTTTTGCTTTCAACTATTACCAAATACATGTGAGAAGATATCATTTCTAAAACATTGTGTGTCTGGATGCATGTGCTCTCTTTGTATAGGGTTCATCAGATCCCATGGGACCTGACATCTGTTAGTGATTTGGCCGGTTCCTTTATGTTTTTTGGATGACTTGAATGACTTCACCACCAGGTGCGATGGCTTTCCGCCTAGCGTATATCTCTGTACTGCATGTGGTGTAGGCGATGTGTGTGTGTGCGTGCGTGACAATGGGCTGCTGGGATATTTCAAAGCCACCCCCGCGCAGCACTGGTGTCGTACGTGACTGAGTTTACAGCTCGGAAGGAGGATCAGTCCCACAATGCATCTTGGCAGAGACTTCAATAGATGAGCGTATAGTGAGATCGACAGAGAGAGGATTAAAAAACAACAACACGTGACCGAATACTGCCTTTACAAACACACACGTGAACAGTATAACTGCAATTACTCTATTCACTTATCCTCTGTATGTTGTTTGGTGGACAAACGTCATTTTGTTAAATCAATCACGAGCATTTCCCTCTGCCTCTCCGTAACGTAGAGTAATATGGAGTGTGTGTATTGTGTGAGTTTGGTCCTGTCAGGGTTGTTGGCGGCCCACCAAGCGATCTATGGGTTCAACCTCAGCTCCCCTGGCCAAGCTCCAAGGATAACAAGCTGCCTGAGATTGAAGCATCCCAAATGGCACCCTATGGGTCAAACGTCGTGCACTTGTATAAGGGAATAGGGCGCCATTTGGGACGCAGGCTGGAGAGGAGAGTGACATTACAGCCAACTCCGCCTGTGGTCAGTGCAGAGACATATCGTTGTCGTGAGCGTTCGTATTATACTGTTGTGTGTAGGAACATGACAGGAACATGACAGGAACATGACAGGAACACGACAGGAACACGACAGGAACATGACAGGAACATGACAGGAACACGACAGGAACATGACAGGAACACGACAGGAACATGACAGGAACATGACAGGAACACGACAGGAACACGACAGGAACATGACAGGAACATGACAGGAACATGACAGGAACATGGGTGGCCATTTGAGTTGTATAGATTTTGAATATTGAATATTGGAGAACTGGTATGTTCTGGAACATTTGAACAATGACAGAGAGAGAGTGGGAAATGAATAGTAGGAGACAACTAGGATGAGAAGCCTTGGTCTGAACCCTAGTTCTGGACTGAAACAGTAACACTTTGCTGAAAGGGACAGTTCGTTTTGGCTGCTTTGGGCCTGGACGGCCAGCACAACTGAGGAATCTGATTCTCTCTGCACTGTAGATGAGTCCTGAAGCTGTCCCTCAACCCAAAACCTACCTCCAACACCCAAACCCAGCCTTCCCACCCCCCCCCCCCATCCTCTCCCCGTCTGTGGCCTCGCCAGCCTGTGCTTACAGAGCACATCTGCTCCCTGTTACTCCTGGAGTCTTCGCTGTCAATTCAATTAGTACGCGTCGGCTCAGGTCGTACACACACACACACAAGTATAAACACACACACACATCCATGCAAAGTTCTTCTTTTCAGATGAGTCAGCTAAATTGCACACACACATATGTTCTGTCCTGTGCCTTTCCAGCATAAAGGGAATCTTAACATCAGGGGCTTTACATGCGAAGGTTCTAGATTGAAATCTTGGAGCTAAAAAAATAACACAAAATACACTACATATACAAAACCATATGGACACCCCTTAAAATGATTGGATTCGGCTCTTGCAGACAAACCCGTTGCTGACGGGTGTATAAAATTGAGCGCACAGCCATGCAAACTCTGTAGACAAACATTGGTTGTAGAACGAGCTCAGTGACTTTCAACGTGGCACCGTCATAGGATGCCACCTTTCGAACAAGTCAGTTCATCAACTTTCTGCCCCGGTCAACTGTAAGTGCTGTTATTGTGAAGTGGAAACGTCTAGGAGCAACAACGGCTCAGCCGCAAAGTGGTAGGCAACACAAGCTCAAGAACGGGACCACCGAGTGCTGAAGCGCCTAGTGTGTAAAAATCATCTGTCTACGGTTGCAATACTGACTTCCGAGTTCTAAACTTCCTCAGGAAGCAACGTCAGCACAAGAACTGTTCATCGGGAGCTACATGAAATTAGTTTCCATGGCCGAGCAGCCGCACACAAGCCTAAGATCACCATACGCAATGCCAAGCGTTGGCTGGAGTGGGGTAAAGCTGGCCGCCATTGGACTCTGGAGCAGTGAAAACGCGTTCTCTGGAATAATGAATCACGCTTCACCATGTGGCAGTCCGACAGACGAATCTGTTTGAGGATGCCAGGAGAACCTGCCAAAATGCATAGTGACAACTGTAAAGTTTGGTGGAAGAGGAATAATGGGCTGGGGCTGTTTTTCATGGTTCGGTCTAGGCCCCTTAGTTCCGGGGAAGGGAAATGTTAACACTACAGCTTACCACGACATTCTATACAATTCTGTGCTTCCAACTTTGTGGCAACAGTTTGCGGAAGGCCCTAATTCCCCTGTGCACAAAGTGAGGTCCATACAGAAATGGTTTGTCGAGATCGGTGTGGAAGAACTTGACTGGCCTGCACAGAGCCTTGACCTCAACCCCATCGAACAACTTTGAGATGAATTGGAATGCCGACTGCGAGCCAGGCCTAATCGCCCAACATCAGTGCCTGACCTCACTAATGCTTTTGTGGCTGAATGGAAGCAAATCCCTGCAGCAATGTTCCAACATCTAGTGGAAAGCCTTCCCAAATCAAATCAAATTTATTTTTCACATACACATGGTTAGCAGATGTTAATGCGAGTGTAGCGAAATGCTTGTGCTTCTAGTTCCGACAATGCAGTAATAACCAACAAGTAATCTAACCTAACAAGAAGAGTGGAGGCTGTTATAGCAGCAAAGGGGGGACCAACTCCATATTAATGCCCCTGAATTTTGGAATGAGATGTTCGATGAGCAGGTGTCAACATACTTTTTAGTCATGTAGTGTACTTTTGGTTGTGAGAGTACAGAGAACTGACAGGAAACTGGCATGTAATAAAGCAGGCTAGCAGATGGTCACACACACACACACACACACTATCGCTCTCCATAGTCTGGTGATATTTCCAGGGCTGAACATGAAGCTCCTTACCCCTCTAGAGTCTGCTAACACACAGTCAATTAAACAAAGCACACAGACAGACACCTCGAAAATGCCAATACTCTCATTCACTACAAAAGAGGACAATAGCCCCAGAAAAACCCAGTGGATAATGTTATGACAGAGAGAGAGAGAGAAAGAGAGACAGAGAGAGAGAGAGAGAGAGAGAGAGAGAGAGAGAGAGAGAGAGAGAGAGAGAGAGAGAGAGAGAGAGAGAGAGAGAGAGAGAGAAAAAAAGAGAAAGAGAGAAAGAAAGAAAGAGAGAGAGAGAAAGAGAAGAAGAGAGAAAGAGAGAAAGAGAGAGAAAGAGAAAGAGAGAAAGAAAGAGAGAGAGAGAAAGAAAGAGATAGAGAGAGAAAGAAAGAGAGAGAAAGAAAGAGAGAGAAAGAAATAGAGAGAGAGAGAATGATTGAGAGAAAGAGAGAGAGAGAGAAAGAGAGAGAAAGAAAGAGAGAAAGAAATAGAGAGAGAATGATTGAGAGAGAGAGAGATAAAGAAAGAGAGAAAGAGAGAGAGAGAGAAAGAGAAAGAAAGAACGAGAGAAAGAAAGAGAGAGAAAGAGAGAGGGACATTTGAAAAGGTCAAACTATCAGAGAATGATGGAAAATGACTCAGGTCGACTGAGTTTCTGTAGCTATAGTAAAAACCAACGATGTTTATCTAAAATATGAGGCAATAGATCATGGAAAGACCTATTGTTGCACTCCCTCCATCACGCTGCAACTAAAATTAAAAACGTAACGCTGACTGCCCTCCTGAGACATGAGAGGTATTAGGGGATGATGTGGCACACATGGCAGACACACACACACACACACACACACACACACACACACACACACACACACACACACACACACACACACACACACACACACACACACACACACACACACACACACACACACACACACACACACACACACACACACACACAAATGGCTGATGCCGGTTTCTAAATCAAGCGTAGCCAAGGCAGATTCCCCCATTCATACCACAATATATGTGTCCCAAATGGCACCCTATTCCCTACATAGTGTATATGACCAGGTCAAAAGTAATGCACTAGATAGGGAATAGGGTGCCATTTGGGACGCTTCAATGAGTTTGATCTTGGGCCCTACGTAGTTCTGTGACTAATTAACTCCAGTATCAAGAACAGATGTTTACTTCATGCCTGATATGAACAAGTACGTAGCTGAACAGACGGGCTCTCAGGTATTGGGGAACGGAATGGGAATGTACTTTGGAAGACGCACAAAAGAGTTTTGGAAGACGTTGTAACCCATTATTCCATTGACTGAGATCTAAAATCAGGTTACGCTCTATGATATTCATGATCTGATCTGACTACATTATCTAATCTGACTACATTATCTGATTGGACTACATTATCTAATATGACTGCATTATCTGATTGGACTACCTTATCTAATCTGACTACATTATCTGATTGGACTACATTATCTAATCTGCCTACATTATCGGATCTTATTATAATTTAATGTTTATCCTGACTGCAACCCTCTAAAGGTGGTGAGGATCTCTCAGATGGTAACTATATGTGTTTCATTTGGGGGAGTGATTTTTTTGGCATCTAACCCCTGATTCAGTGTCAGCTATTTTTTGCCTCCCCCTAATGGTTAAAGGGATCCTTCAGGATTTTGGCTATGAGGCCCTTTATCTACTACCCCAGAGTCCGATGAACTCGTGGACACCATTTTTGTCTCCGCGTGCAGTTTAAATGAAGTTGCTAACCAGCGTTAGTGCATTTGCTAAATAGCATTAGCGCAATGACTTGGAGTCTACGGTAACTGCTAGCCTGACTTCCAGTCATTTCGCTAACGCTAGTTAGCATTGGCTCGCCTAACTTCCATCATACTGGATTCGGAGACATAAAAACGGGATCCATGCGTTCATCTGACTCGGGGAATGGCTTCATTGCCAAAATCTGGAAGGATCACTTTAATGTAAGGAGTAGACTAATCTGGTCCTAGATATTTTTTATTATTATTTATGTATTTATTTAACCTTTGTTTAACTAGGCAAGTCAGGTAAGATCAAATTCTTATTCACAATGACGGCCTTGGAACAGTGGGTTAACTGACTTGTTCAGGGGCAGAACGACAGATTTGTACCTTGTCAGCTCGGGGATTCGATCTAGCAACCTTTCGGTTACTGGCACAACGCTCTAACCACTAGGCTACCTGCCGCCTCCAGCCTCCAACTCAAGCTTTTATTGGCAGTCTCTACTGCTAGCACAGAGTAGCCAAGTGTCCAAATAGCTTAGTTCCCTATCACGCTTATGGTGCAATTCCATATAGGATTTACGCAAACGTTTTACCCAAAAGGCTCAGACTTTTCTGTTTCCATCTACGCTGGCCAGCAACTCTCTCTCACTTGGGGCCAAAGCCAGGCCACTGGTACTTTTCAGCTGGCGTTTACATAACAACGGTTAACTGTGAACTTTAACAGTTTCTCACAAAGGAACTGTCTTGATTATGGCGAGATTGTTGATTCTGCCCTTCACAAGTCCTCACTCCCAGCCCTAGCTGTGGAAACACACTTCCCCTAGTATAGCATAAGGGTGTAGACACTGGTGTTACAGTCTATTCCCTTGCCTTTCACTGTTTTGTGCAGCCACGTCCCCTACACTGGTGGAGCCAGCTTCCCCCTGAGGCTAGGACAGCAGAGTCCCTTTCCAGCTTCCCCCTGAAACTAGGACAGCAGAGTCCCTTTCCAGCTTCCCTCTGAAGCTAGGACATCAGAGTCCCTTTCCAGCTTCCCCCTGAAGCTAGGACAGCAGAGTCCCTTTCCAGCTTCCCCCTGAAGCTAGGACAGCAGAGTCCCTTTCCAGCTTCCCTCTGAAGCTAGGACAGCAGAGTCCCTTTCCAGCTTCCCTCTGAAGCTAGGACAGCAGAGTCCCTTTCCAGCTTCCCCCTGAAGCTAGGACAGCAGAGTCCCTTTACAGCTTCCCTCTGAAGCTAGGACAGCAGAGTCCCTTTCCCATCTTCCGAAAACACCTGAACCCCTGCCTCTACAAAGAGTATCATAAATAATCCCACAACCCCCCCAGTAAAAAACAACAAAAAAGCCTTTTGTGAACTAACTTTCTAGACTTTGCTGACCTTATTGAGGAAAGATTAACTTACTATGACAGCTATGTGGTTGTGACACCTAGCTATCTTAAGATGAATGCACTGACTGGAAGTCACTCTGGACGAACAGAACCTGATAGGAGACCATTTGCCAAAGCTGCTTTTCACTCCTTAATTAACAATAATGGAAATACACAGTTCGCTTACCCCCAACAGACACACACATTGAAGAACGAAAACGTTCGGTTTTCTCCCCGCATCTTCTGAAATCTCACTTATTTTGCTTTAATATAAAAACCCATTGATATTTAGACCTCATATCACAGAGATATGACAGTACTTAACGGGTCACCCAGAAGGAAGGGGGGGTGGTAAAGATGTATTAAAACACTCCATGGCTGCTTCCCAAATTGCATCCAATTCCCTTTAAAATGCTCTACTTTTGACCAGGGCACCTAAGGCTCTGGTCAAAAGCACTGCACTATATAGGCACAACCCCAGATTTCCAATTCTCACAGATGTTCTGAATCTTATAGAAGCCCTGTATATCATTTCCATGTCATTATTCGATGGGGGTGGGTAGCCAATCAGGGGAGGGGCCCCATGTGTGTGTGCCAATGGGGCGTGAGGAAACCGGGTCCACCCGGCTCTGCAGTGGTACTCCATCACCATCATTGTGCCGACACGCTGGGTGCTTTCAGCCAATCAAGGTGCTGACCTGCTGTGCTGTTCTCGACCAATCACAGCATAGTCCCGCTGTGCCTATTCAGCAAATCACTTTGCTGGCCTGCTGTGTGTTCTGGGTGGCAGCCAGGCACCAGAATGTGTGTGTGTGTGCACGTGAGTGTGTGTGTGCATGAGTATATGTGTGTGCGCGAGCGTGCATGTGTGTGTGTGCTGGAATGGAATGTTGTGTCAAAGTATATTAGACAACCTGCAGAGAGAAGCTCTAATGTCTCTGCTGTTTCTCCTTGAGGACAGGAACAACTCACTGGGCAGACAGGAAGGAAGTAAAACTATAGAAGTCATATCAATCCTATCAGCCTGTCAACAGGCGATGTCGGGAGAAGTCTTTCGCAAAGGGTAGAGAACGTGTGTGTGTGTGTGTGTGTGTGTGTGTGTGTGTGTGTGTGTGTGTGTGTGTGTGTGTGTGTGTGTGTGTGTGTGTGTGTGTGTGTGTGTGTGTGTGTGTGTGTGTGTGTGTGTGTGTGTGTGTGTGTGTGTGTGTGTGTACTAGCAGCCCATACCTCAGTCTCTTGTAGTACTGTTTGACTTTGTCCAGCGAGGCAGAGTTAATCTGAGCCTGGTATTCCTCTACAGACACACTATCCCTGTAGTAATACCCTTCCATACTCTCTAGAGCTACACACACAGTGGGAGAGGAGAGAGGGGGAGGATAAGAGAGAGAGAGAGAGAGAGAGAGAGAGAGAGAGAGAGAGAGAGAGAGAGAGAGAGAGAGAGAGAGAGAGAGAGAGAGAGAGAGAGAGAGAGAGAGAGAGAGAGAGAGAGAGAGAGAGAGAGAGAGAGAGAGAGAGAGAGAGAGAGAGAGAGAGAGAGAGAGAGAGAGAGAGAGAGAGAGAGATGGGGAGAGGCGAGAGAGAGGAGAGAGACACATTACAACGTGTTACTGCAGAGATACAGCACTCTAGTTTTACTGTCACATGCACAGGACCCAGCAGGTGTTAGACAGTACAGTGAAATGCCCTGCACACTCTTTCCCAACCATGCATTATATAGGTAGTGATATAGATATGAAATTAAACACATGAAATGCTAGAGAAGACAAAAAAAAGACAAACAATTACGAGAATCCACTTGTATACAGAAATCCACCAATATCCTGACCCGTATTCATAAAGCATCACAGAGAAGGAGTGCTGATATAGGATCAGTTCCTCCCCTTCCGTGTAATCGTCTTCATCTTGATCTAAAAGGCAAAAGTGATCCTAGATCAACGTTCCTTCTCTGAGCGTTCGTTGTGATAATGGACCCTGTTTGGCCAAGCGGGGTCTTACCCTGGGTGAACAGGGCAGGGTAGATCTTGAAGCCTCCTCCGTTCCGGAGGCGCTGGGGTAGCTGGGAGAAGTAGAATGTCTCCAGGTAGAAACAGACCTTCAGGGCCTGGCGGGTCCCCTCCACCTCATACGACATGGGCATGTCTGGGAGAGAGAGACAGCAAGGTTCTAGGGCCATACATAGACTGCGTCATCAATGCAACCCTATTCCCTACATAGTGCACTACTTTTGACCAGAGCCCTACGAGCAGCAGTTTCCATTTGGTGCGTAGTTATACAGATGGGAACATAACAGGTTTAATAAACAACGTGTTATATACAGCAGGGAACACAACAAGCCAAATGGGATTGAATGAAGCTGAGCTGAATGTAATTGAAATGAGTTGAATTCCATTTACAGCAAGATAATGTTATCTAAATGAATGGAGTCAGGACAGGGGGTGATCTCCTATAGATTTACACTATGTCGTACAGGATCATGTCTCTCCATACATACTTGCAACCAGTGGTTCTCCTTCAAATTCTCTGAAGTAGAAGGTGACTTTCTCCAAGTCCATCAGAGCTACCTGAGTATCCTCCAACATGGCCTGCTCATCAGTCTGTAGAGAGAAACACAATCAGTCAACCCTCCAACATGGCCTGCTCATCAGTCTGTAGAGAGAAACACAATCAGTCAACCCTCCAACATGGCCTGCTCATCAGTCTGTAGAGAGAAACACAATCAGTCAACCCTCCAACATGGCCTGCTCATCAGTCTGTAGAGAGAAACACAATCTGTCAACCCTCCAACATGGCCTGCTCATCAGTCTGTAGAGAGAAACACAATCTGTCAACCCTCCAACATGGCCTGCTCATCAGTCTGTAGAGAGAAACACAATCAGTCAACCCTTCAACATGGCCTGCTCATCAGTCTGTAGAGAGAAACACAATCAGTCAACCCTCCAACATGGCCTGCTCATCAGTTTTATTTTATTTGAATTAAACTAGGCAAGTCAGTTAACACATTCTTATTTACAATGACGGCCTACCAAAAGGCCTCCTGCAGGGAAACACAATGGGATCAAACATTTAAATATAGGACAAAACACACATCACAACAAGAGAGACAACACAACACTACATAAAGAGAGACCTAAGACAACAACATAGCATGGCAGCAACACATGACAACACAGTGTGGAAGCAACACAACATAAAAACAACATGGTAGCAACACAACATAACAACAACATGGCAGCAACACAACATGGCAGCAACACATGACAACACAGTTTGGTAGCAACACAACATAACAACATGGTAGCAACACAACATAACAACAACATGGCAGCAACACAACATGGCAGCAACACATGACAACACAGTTTGGTAGCAACACAACATAACAACAACATGGTAGCAACACAACATAACAACAACATGGTAGCAACACAACATAACAACAACATGGTAGCAACACAACATAACAACAACATGGTAGCAACACAACATAGCAGCAGCACAAAACATGGCACAAATATTATTGGGCACAGACAACAGCACAAAGGGTAAGAAGGTCGAGACAACAATCCATCTCGGCCACAGCAGTCTGCACAACACACACAACAACAACAGTGGTCAGCAACACATTCTCCAAGCAGTTTGTTTACATGTTGGTGCATGTGGGTTAAAGTGAACAGTGCCTGTAGCAGTTTGTTTACACAACAGTGCCTGGTGTGTGTGTCATTCTCCAAACAGTGTTTACATGTTGGTGCATGTGGGTTAAAGTGAGTGTACAGTGCCTGGTGTGTGTGTGTCGCTTCCCTTCCCATTCTCCAAGCAGTTTGTTTACATGTTGGTGCATGTGGGTTAAAGTGAGTGTACAGTGCCTGGTGTCTGTGTGTCTGCTTCCCTTCCCATTCTCCAAGCAGTTTGTTTACATGTTGGTGCGTGTGGGTTAAAGTGAGTGTACAGTGCCTGGTGTGTGTGTGTCTGCTTCCCTTCCCATTCTCCAGTTTGTTTACATGTTGGTGTGTTTAAAGTGAGTGTACAGTGCCTGGTGTGTGTGTGTCTGCTTCCCTTCCCATTCTCCAAGCAGTTTGTTTACATGGTTAAAGTGAGTGTACAGTGCCTGGTGTGTGTGTGTCTGCTTCCCTTCCCATTCTCCAAGCAGTTTGTTTACATGTTGGTGCATGTGGGTTAAAGTGAGTGTACAGTGCCTGGTGTGTGTGTGTCTGCTTCCCTTCCCATTCTCCAAGCAGTTTGTTTACATGTTGGTGCGTGTGGGTTAAAGTGAGTGTCAGTGCCTGGTGTTTGTTTAAATGTTGGTGCATGTGGTGTGGGTTAAAGTGAGTGTACAGTGCCTGGTGTGTGTGTGTTGCTTCCCTTCCCATTCTCCAAGCAGTTTGTTTAAATGTGTACAGTGCCTGTGCAGTGCCTGGTGTGTATTCTCCAAGCAGTTTGTTTAAAGTGAGTGTACAGTGCCTGGTGTGTGTGTGTTAAAGTGAGTGTACAGTGCCTGGTGTGTGTGTGTTAAAGTCTGCCTTCCTTTGCCTGGTGCAAGTGATCCTGGTGTGTGTGTGTCTGCAACACAAACAACTAACACAGCTGCTCCCAGGCCAGAGACAGAGGAGAAGCAAACGCTTTGGCTAGTGCCTATTTGCTCCTCTGTCACACTCCTCCTCTCTCTCTCCATCTTATTCCCCCCCTCTCTAATAAACGGTGCAGCAGAAGCATTATGTACCTACTGTGTGGTTGAAGTGTTACTGAAGAGACATTAGGGATGCCCTGACTGACTGTCGTGTGAGAACAGAGAGTACGGTCGTCGCTTACCAGGAACCAACCACTACCTCGGAATGGTGTGTGGCAAGGTTCACCGAGAGCGGGTTTAACACACACACACACGGTTCGGCATGCACACACACACACACCACTGCCTTTGATTTTTGCTTGCACCTGCAGGTACAGTGCCTCTGCTTAGAGTTAAGATGTGGAGAGCGAGAGGGAGAGAGAGAGATCCTCTTACTTAATCCTGTCTCTAATGAAATGGAGTTTCACTTCTGAAATCCAGAAAATTCCACGTCTTTTCACTTTAAATGACATTTTGGCTATCTCATCCATTCAGTCAGTGTATAAATAATGATTCGAAAATATCACTGGGAAAAATAATTGCTTTCTGAGTGATATTCTTCCCGTCATCCCCTTCAGACCAGGGGGCAAAACTCTACCTCCTCTGTTCTCTAAGTGGGTGAAGTTAGACTTGGAGATTCTCTCTCTAACACAATGACAAACTGTAGTGCTCTAGTGCACTTAAACAAAGTGCACTTAAACAAAGTGCACTGATCAGGAACTGACCACAACTACTAGTTCTGGAACTATCCTAATGTAGACGTATGTGTGTGGGGATTGACAGAGGTCAAATCTGGTCTGTTATCGGTTACCCTGTACTGAACTGTACCAACACAGCAGTGCCAAGCTGGGCTACAGAGCTACATAGTGTCCGGTTGCTGAACCATGGAGGGGCGGTATTGGGTGTACTGTAGGACGCTAGGAAAGCCAAGTCCCCTCATTAAACAAGAGGACAGTCACTCCTCTGAGGACAGTCGCAGTACAATGACATGGCTGTTCACGACCACAATCAACCTAACGTCACCATCCTACCTCTCTCCAGGGAGCCCGGTGCACGCACGCACACACACACACACACACACATTCAACTCCACTGCGGGCGGTCACATACACACAGGAGCACTAAGTTTGTTTGTCTTTGTTCTGGAGCTGATTTGGCGTGGAGATGAGGTGAGGTGAGGCCGCCAAGCATCTCCTCTGGTAAAGAACTAACAGAGCTTACAATATACTCTGCAGTATTCTAATCTAGTTTTGAATCAGGTGCCGTGCAGAGTATTTTAAATCATGTGGAATATTTGGGGGCAACATCTTAGCATTTTTGTGTGTGTTGCAAATCAATCATATTTAGCCTCAATATACAATGAGTGTCCAGGGGTGGTTGATAGCTTCCTGTCTGCCAGTCACTCACCAGGTTGGGAGAGAGGAGGGACTGGAAGTGGAGAAGTAGCCCAGTGGAGGCTACCTGTTCCAGCCACCGTCGGCTTGCCTCCTGAGGGTCCTGGGGGTCCTGGGGGTCCGGGGCCTCTGGGTCTGCCTCCCTGCCTGATCCCTGGGTCTGGAGGGGGGAGGGGTTCAAATGTTAAGCTAGCTGGAGGGTTACAAAATTCCAGTAATTTTCCCCAATTCCCGGGGGATCCCGGACTTCCTGGTCATTGCCTCGTGATTCTGGAAAATCTGGGAATTTGGGGAAAGTTATAGAAATGTTGAAACGCACACACAAGCACACACACACACACACACACAAACGCACTGTTACCTGGTTGAGAACAGCCAGTAGGTGTTGGGAGAAGGCACAAACAGCTGCTACCAGAGACTGACAGAATACCATATCTCTTCTCAACTGGATCTCTGAGTCTAGAGGGATGGAGGGAGTTAGAGAGAAGGAAGGATGGAGGGAGGTAGAGAGAAGGAAGGATGGAGGGAGGTAGGTAGAGAGGGATGGATGGAGGGAGGTACAGAGAAGGAAGGATGGAGGGAGGGATGGAGGGAGGTAGAGAGAGGGAGGGATGGAGGGAGGTAGAGAGAGGGAGGGATGGAGGGAGGTAGAGAGATGGAGGGAGGGAGGTAGAGAGAAGGAAGGATGGAGGGAGGGATGGAGGGAGGGAGGTAGAGAGATGGAGGGATGGAGGGAGGGAGGGAGGTAGAGAGAAGGAAGGATGGAGGGAGGGATGGAGGGAGGTAGAGAGAGGGAGGGATGGAGGGAGGTAGAGAGATGGAGGGATGTAGAGAGAAGGAAGGATGGAGGGAGGGAGGGATGGAAGGAGGAAGGTAGAGATAGGGAGGGAGGGATGGAGGGAGGTAGAGAGAGGGAGGGATGAGGGAGGTAGAGAGAGGGAGGGATGGAGGGAGGTAGAGAGAGGGAGGGATGGAGGGAGGTAGAGAGGGTGAGGGATGGAGGGAGGTAGAGGGAGGGAGGGATGGAGGGAGGTAGAGGGAGGGATGGAGGGAGGTAGAGAGATGGAGGGATGGAGGGAGGTAGAGAGAGGGAGGGGTGAGGGAGGTAGAGATGGAGGGATGGAGGGAGGGAGAGAGATGGGGGGATGGATGGATGGGGGAGGTAGAAAGATGGAGGGACGGATGGGGGAGGTATAGAGAGGGAGGGAGGTAGAGAGAGGGAGGGAGGGACGGAGGTAGAGAGAGGGAGGGATGGAGGGAGATAGAGAGAGGGAGAAATAGGAGGGCAGTATGGGTGGGAGAGAGGGAGGAAGAGAGTGAGAGAAAGAGACAGAGATAGGGGAGGTGTGTGAGAGAAAATTAACTTGTTATCGATGCTGAACACAAATTATATTAATTCCTGGGTCGAGTCAAAAGTTTTTCAAAGTTCAATTGTGGTCAACGTTCAAGTCAGTTGGGCATAAAACATGAATTTGAAATACATGGAGTCAAGAGACAGGTGGTCTGTAGCTGAAAATAAATTGTCTGGTGCCATAATTTCCTGAAAAATAGCCTGCAAGGAGAAGTTAAGAAATCCACTCATTTTAAAATGGGTTCAGGAACCTCCAGTAGAATTCATAATGTGCTTCCTCTGTGCCACATTATTATATTTTATTAAATTATTTGTTAGTATTTAACTAGGCAAGTCAATTAAGAACAAATTCTTATTTTACAATGACGGCCTACCCCTCCCCTAACCCGGATGACGCTGGGCCAATTGTGCGCCGCCATATGGGACTCCCGATCGCGGGCGGTTTTGATACAGCCCGGGATCAAACCAGGGTCTGTAGTGACACTTTTTACATCCAAGGCATTTAAGAGAAGAGGAACACCAACCTGTGTACTGTAGTAGGACCAAGAGCAGTCGTGTTTTCACCTCTGGAATAGTGAAGGACAAACCAAGGTTAGACTCTCAGAGACTTTAGGATACGTTGGTGCTTCTGACCCATAAAACCTGATAGGATGTCTCTCACCAACCGCCCCGTTAGGTCTAGATAGGTCTCTACACATGTGAAGACTAACGTCACAACTGAAGCACACAGATAATATGAATCTGTGTGTGTGTTTAGTATCAATATCAAAGCCACACTGGTGTTCGTGGAACATTAAAAACCTTGGCAGCATAGAGGCTGGGTGAGAAAGTCATCTTGAGAGGTTATGGTGTTCCACTGCTTATTTCACACACAACGTCACACACACACACAAAGTCGCGCACACAAAGTCACACACACAAAGTCACACACACACACAAAGTCAAACACACAGAGTCAAACGCACAGAGTCAAACGCACAGAGTCACAAACACACATACAAAGTCAGAAACAACCACACAAAGTCAAACACACACACAAAGTCACAAACACACACACAAACAAAGTCACACACAAAGTCACACACACACACACACACACACACACACACACACACACACACACACACACACACACACACACACACACACACACACACACACACACACACACACACACACACACACACACACACACACACACACACACACACACACTCACTTTGACAGAAGTGTGATCTGATCAGGGATTTAGGCACACATACACACGTAATTCCCACACAAACACACACTCCGACAGAAATAAATAGAGTCAGAATGTTGGATGAATACACTGCGCCTTCAGAAAGAGTTCACACCCCTTGACATTTTCCATATTTTGTTGTGTTACAGCCTGATTAAAAAATGAGGTATTTTTGTCACTGGCCTACACACAATACCCCATTATGTCAACGTGGAATTATGACATTTTTACAAATGAGTTCAAAATGAAAGCTGAAATATCTTGAGTCTACATGTATTCAACACCTAAATAAGTTCATGAGTAAAAACGTGCTTATCAAGTTACATAATAAGTTGCATGGATTCACTCTGTGCGCAATACAAGTGTTTAACATGATTTTTGAATGACTATTATCCTCATCTCTGTACCCCACACATACAATTATCCTCATCTCTGTACCCCACACATACAATTATCCTCATCTCTGTACCCCACACATACAATTATCCTCATCTCTGTACCCCATACACATACAATTATCTGTAAGGTTCCTCAGGCGAGCAGTGATTTTCTAACACAGATTCAACCAGAAAGACCAGGGAGGCTTTCCAATGCCTCACAAATAATAAACACCTATTTGTAGATGGGGAATAAAACAAAAAAAACAGATATTGAATATCCCTTAGAGCATGGTTATTGATTACACTTTGGATGGTGTATCAATACACCTAGTCACTACAAAGACACAGGCATCCTTCCTAACTCAGTTGCCGGAGAGGAAGGAAACCACTCAGGGATTTCACCATGAGGCCAATTTGGACTTTAAAACAGTTACAGAGTTTAATGGTTGTGATAGGAGAAAGGTGAGGATGGATCAACAACATTGCAGTTACTCCACAATACTAACCTAATTGACAGAGTGAAAAAAATGTACAGATTAAGAATATTCTCAAACATACAGTAAAGTAATACTGCAAAAAATATGGCAAAGCAATTCACTTTTTGTCCTGAATACAAAGTGTTATGTTTGGGGCAAATCCAATACAACACGTTACAGAGTACCACCCACTATGTGTTCAAGCATAATGGTGGCTGCATCATGTTATGGGTATGCTTGTAATTGTTAAGAACTGGGGAGTTTTTCAGGACAAAAAAATGGAATGGAGCTAAGCACAGGCAAAATCCTAGAGGAAAACCTGGTTCAGTCTGTTGTCCCCCAGACACTGGAAGATGAATTCACCTTTCAGCAGGACAATAACCGAAAACACAAGGCAAAATCTACACTGGAGTTTCTTACCAAGAAGACTGTGAATGTTCCTGAGTGGCCGAGTTACAGTTTTGACTGAAATCTGCTTGAAAATCTATGGCAAGACCTGGAAATGGTTGTCTATCAATGATCAATAGACAATTTGACAGAGCTTGAAGAATTTTGAAAAGAATAATGTGCAAATATTGTACAATCCAGTTGTGCAAAGCTCTTAGACTTACCCAGAAAGACTCACAGCTATAATCGCTGCCAAAAGTGATTCTAACATGACTCAGGGGTGTGAAAACATGTAAATTAGATATTTTTGTATTTCATTTTCAATACATTTTCAAAAATATCGAAAAACATGTTTTCACTTTGTCATTATGGGGTATTATGTGTAGATGGGTGAGAAATAACAATATTTAATCCATTTTGAATTTCAAGGTGTAACACAGGGGTGGCCTCCAGGCCGTATACGGCCTACGAGACCGTTTGATCAGGCCCCCTTGCCAATTCATAAATACATTTTTTTACATATAAAACAATCTCTAGACATAATCTCATTACAGCTCGAAACCTGCTAAACTGAATGAGTTGCGAGGACAACTTGGTGTGGATAAAGTCATTGCTCTTCAGCGGGGTGTCCAACAAGCCGCCTTTACGAAACCTCATTTAGATGGGGAAGATGTTATGCAAGCAAGTTCTGTGGTGAGCTAGCTTATCGCAAAGAAACTGAAGCCTCATTCGGAAGGAGATTTCGTAAAAGAGTGTATCCGTGCCACTGCAGAGTTGCTAGCACCAGACAACGTTAAATTGTTCCAAAGTGTCAGTTTGTCTTGAAGAATTGTCACGGAGCGATAACTGACATGGCACAAGATATTGAAAAAACATTGAAGGACTCTGCAAAAAAAACTTTCTCTTTGGCATGTGATGAAATGACTGACAACAAATACTGCCCAATTTGCCATTTGTGTGCATGGGATTACTGCTGAGTTTGACACAAGGCAGGAATTGCTGTCTTTGGAAGCCATGCATGGCACCACCAGAGGTGAGGACTTGTTTGAGTTACTTGTCTCGGCTATGAGCAAATTTGAGCTACGTTTTTAAAAAATGAAGTTGCTCAAAAAAGGGGTTAACAGCATTAGTGAAAAAAGAAAGGAGTTGTCTCAGTCTTGATCCAACTGATTTAATTGTATACAACGACAGCACACATCAAGAAAGTCTGTGTACACAGTCCCTGAAGCCCGAACAACGTAATGGGAACTGTCCCGTCGACCCTCAATTTTATCAAAAGCAAAGGGCTGGATAACCGCCAGTTTAAAGAGCTATTGAGGGACCTTGAATCGGAGTATGGTGATCTGGTTTACCACTGTGAGGTGCGATGGTTGAGCCGGGAAAACATGCTCGGGCGGTTTTACGGACTGAAGGATGAAGTAAAACTATTCATGCAGATGAAAGAGAAACCTGTCGCGGAACTGAGTGATGACAAGTGGATGTGTGATTTGGCCTTCATGGTGGACTTAACCAAGTGTCTGTCTGACTTTAACATCAAGCTCCAAGGGCCGAACCAGCTTCTCAGCGATCTGCTGTCAAACGTGAAATCGTTCGAAGCGAAATTAAGGCTGTGGCAAGTCCAACTAGAAAGGGGTTGGGGTCCTACTCTGCAAGGACAAGAGCCTGAGATTAGGTCAGAATATGGCGGTGAGTGTGGAAAGCTCGAGAAGACATTTTGTGGGCGGTTTAAGGATCTGAAAAGTAAACAACTAGAGTTGAAAATATTTGCAACCCCGTTTAACGTCGAACCAGCGGATGTGCCGGATGGCCTACAACAGGAAGTCATTGAGCTGCAAAGCAATAGTGAGCTCAAGCCAGGTACAACAGCCTCCCTCTCCTTGAGTTCTACAAAATGTACGTTAGTGCTGAGCATTTTCCTGTTCTGAGGAGACCTGCACTTATATTTGCGTCTGTGTTCGGGACAACCTCCTGCTGTGAGCAGTTCTTTTCCAAACTGACTCTTGCAAACACTCGATTCTGCTCAAGACGGACTGACACAAACCAGGAAAACCGGCTGGGAGTAACGTCATCTTCACTGCCAGCTGAATTCAAACGCCTCGTCAAAGATAAGCAGTTTCAGCCATCGTATTAGAGGTGAGTTTGAACAAGCAATCATAATAACAACATTACTTACAATACTAATATTTATTTAAATAGGACTAGCACGTTTCTAAATACTCAAGGACAAAAACATCATAAAATTGATATTTAAACTATAAAACCAATGTCAATGATCAAAGTCACATTAAAACATGAATAATGGAGAAAATAGCAAATTGTAATAATATGTCCCCCAAATTAATTTATAAATATCCAAATGGCCCTTGATGGCAAAAAGGTTCCCCACCTCTACTGTAACACAACAAAATGTGGAATAAGTCAAGGGGTATGAATACTTACTGAAGGCACTGTATTTGGGATGCTAAGGACTAACCAGGAGAGGCTTCTGCTCTACAACTCAGTTTAAGTGGTTTCATCTCAAACCTTTATATTTATGCATCTGTTTTGTGTGATGTTCCCGAGTTTTGTTGCATCTGGTGTGGTGTTCCCAAGTTTTGTTGCATCTGGTGTGGTGTTCCCAAGTTTTGTTGCATCTGGTGTGGTGTTCCCAAGTTTTGTTGCATCTAGTGTAATGTTCCCAAGTTTTGTTGCATCTGGTGTGATGTTCCCGAGTTTTGTTGCATCTGGTCTAATGTTCCCAAGTTTTGTTGCATCTGGTGTAATGTTCCCAAGTTTTGTTGCATCTGGTGTGGTGTTCCCGAGTTTTGTTGCATCTGGTGTAATGTTCCCAAGTTTTGTTGCATCTGGTGTAATGTTCCCAAGTTTTGTTGCATTTAGTGTAATGTTCCCAAGTTTTGTTGCATCTGGTGTGGTGTTCCCAAGTTTTGTTGCATCTGGTGTGGTGTTCCCGAGTTTTGTTGCATCTGGTGTAATGTTCCCAAGTTTTGTTGCATCTGGTGTAATGTTCCCAAGTTTTGTTGCATCTAGTGTAATGTTCCCAAGTTTTGTTGCATCTGGTGTGGTGTTCCCAAGTTTTGTTGCATCTGGTGTAATGTTCCCAAGTTTTGTTGCATCTGGTGTGGTGTTCCCAAGTTTTGTTGCATCTGGTGTAATGTTCCCAAGTTTTGTTGCATCTGGTGTGGTGTTCCCAAGTTTTGTTGCATCTGGTGTAATGTTCCCAAGTTTTGTTGCATCTGGTGTGGTGTTCCCAAGTTTTGTTGCATCTGGTGTAATGTTCCCAAGTTTTGTTGCATCTGGTGTGGTGTTCCCAAGTTTTGTTGCATCTGGTGTAATGTTCCCGAGTTTTGTTGCATCTAGTGTAATGTTCCCAAGTTTTGTTGCATCTGGTGTGGTGTTCCCAAGTTTTGTTGCATCTGGTGTAATGTTCCCGAGTTTTGTTGCATCTAGTGTAATGTTCCCAAGTTTTGTTGCATCTGGTGTAATGTTCCCAAGTTTTGTTGCATCTGGTGTGGTGTTCCCAAGTTTTGTTGCATCTGGTGTGGTGTTCCCGAGTTTTGTTGCATCTGGTGTGGTGTTCCCGAGTTTTGTTGCATCTGGTGTGGTGTTCCCGAGTTTTGTTGCATCTGGTGTAATGTTCCCGAGTTTTGTTGCATCTAGTGTAATGTTCCCAAGTTTTGTTGCATCTGGTGTAATGTTCCCAAGTTTTGTTGCATCTGGTGTGGTGTTCCCAAGTTTCGTTGCATCTGGTGTGGTGTTCCCAAGTTTTGTTGCATCTGGTGTGGTGTTCCCGAGTTTTGATGCATCTGGTGTGGTGTTCCCGAGGTTTGTTGTAATTGGTGTGATGTTACCGAGTTTTGTTGTAATTGGTGTGATGATCCCGAGTTTTGTTGTAATTGGTGTGATGTTCCCGAGTTTTGTTGTAATTGGTGTGATGTTACCGAGTTTTGTTGTAATTGGTGTGATGTTACCGAGTTTTGTTGTAATTGGTGTGATGTTACCGAGTTTTGTTGTAATTGGTGTGATGTTACCGAGTTTTGTTGTAATTGGTGTAATGTTACCGAGTTTTGTTGTAATTGGTGTGATGTTACCGAGTTTTGTTGTAATTGGTGTGATGTTACCGAGTTTTGTTGTAATTGGTGTGATGTTACCGAGTTTTGTTGTAATTAGTGTGATGTTCCCGAGTTTTGTTGTAATTGGTGTGATGTTCCCGAGTTTTGTTATAATTGGTGTGATGTTCCCGAGTTTTGTTGTAATTGGTGTGATGTTCCCGAGTTTTGTCGTAATTGGTGTGCATGTACCATATTCAGCACTAACCTTCCAACTTGGCTAATGTGTGGATGAAGGCCTTTGTGTCCAGTGTTCTGTGTGTACTGTATGGTGCACTGCCTCAAGTTTGTATCTCTGTGGACTTTTACTGCAGATGGAGACATACTCATTACAGAGGCTTTTTCAAGGTCTCAGCGTGTGCATCTTACCTTCGACGAACTTGGCGATGGTGTGTGTGAGGGCCTGTACGCTGCTGGGGAGGTTCCATGGGTCCTGCTTGATGTGGACACGGAGCTTCTTGGTACAGTTAACCCGAGGATCCATCTCCTGCTGGAACTCTGACAGACACAACACCATGCTATAATCAGAGAACGAAAGCGTACCCAAACACGCAGCCTGATCCAATAGAGAATCAGGTTCTTAACTGAGGGACTTGACCATCCAAAAACAACATTCCTTAACCCAGGACGCTGCCAACAGGTTACTATCCAAGAGAATTACATTTCAATTAAAGGAGCATAGATTTGGTGTCTGCATAGATATGAGCTTATTTTCGGGACAAAACGACATGCTTATGTTTGGACGTAGGACAGCTTTATTCAGAGCCTTGTTGAAGTGTCCTTAAGTAAGGACACTTTGGAGGATGTTCTGGTTATAACGCAGATCTCCTGGACACAGAGAGGAGTAGCCAAATAGCTAAATCAGTATCCTGAATCATTTAGAAGAAAGCGGTGTGGGATTGAGGAATGATAGGAGGGGAGAGATTTTTTTTTTTAGACAAGTTACTTTACTGTCCAAAATCATAGCCTGTTGCCTTGGAGGAATCGGTTTGTTGCCAAAAAACTGAAGGCCTTCTTGTGATCCACCTACTAAACAAAAAAAACAGGTATCTTCTTAACCAGCCTTAGGCCACCACACTGCCCACATCCCCCCTTCATCCCTCGTTGTGTCTACCTTACAGTCACGCATGAGGGGCTTTAGAGTCCTTCAAAGCCTGAGAGACACAGGGAGATGGAGAGGAATGGCGGATGAGGAGCCAAACATCTCTTGCATTATTCATCAGCGAGAAGAGAGGGGTGAAGGGATGAGAGTGGCGGAGGAGAGGAAAGAGTTCCAGACATACCTCATCATTTTGCTCCACTGTCTGAAGGTGAGAACCAACGCCCACACACACACTCCCAAATGACCCTCACATTCTCTCTCTCTACCTCTACCTCTGTCTCGCCCTCTCACCCCCAATACCTCTCTCTCCCTTCCGTCTCCATTCCTCCAGCCCAGACACTGTGGACGTATGTCTGAGTGCCAGACAGATATGATGGGATGTCTGCTAATGAATGTCTCATTAAGACTGCTGTCTTTGTTTGGTCCTATCCGTGCCTCACACACAGTCAGCCTTTATTAGGGGGGGGGAGAGAGGCAGCAGATAAATTTAGGCTGTAAACACAGAGAGACACACACACACAGAGGGGTTAGATATAGTGTATATTTTGGAGAGAGATGGGAAGTTGAATCTGTGATAACAGGATGTTGGTGAACTAGAGGCTTGAAAGGGCATTTAGGGATTTGGTCTCCCTTGTGTGTGTAGTGTGTGGGGCTGTGAGTGTGTTTGGTGTGTGTGTGTAGTGTGTGGGGCTGTGAGTGTGTTTCTTTTCTCTAGGAAGGAGGAATGCTCTGCCATCTACTTTATTATCAACACACACACTACGCCAGCGATACGCTTCATCGGATCAACATAACGCACACACACACACACTCCTCCTAGATCAAATGCATCTGAGCGAGAGACACAGATCAGAGGAGGGAAATGAAACATGTCAAATGTGCAAAGTGTTTGGAACGTTCTGATATTTAAAACACACATAGGGGACTTAACACCCCCCCCCCCACACACACACACACACACACACACACACACACACACACACACACACACACACACACACACACACACACACACACACACACACACACACACACACACACACACACACACACACACATAGGGGACGTAACACCCCCCCCCACACACACACACACACAAACACACATGGGGGACCTAGCACTCCCCCCCACACACACACACCCCGAGTCTAATAAAATATCCTCAAAGACACACAAAGACAACCAACTTGTTAGGAGAGTGTAGTAGAGGGGTATAAGCTACAGATCAGGGCCAGATGTATCCAGCGTCTCAGAGAAGAAGTGCTGATTTAGGATCAGTTATGCCTTCTCGATCACAATGAATAACATTATATGTAAGGGCGAACCTGATCCTAGATCAGCAATCCTACTCTGAAATGCTTGATACATACAGTTGAAGTCGGAAGTTTACATACACTTAGGTTGGAGTCATTAAAACTAATTTCTAAACCACTCCACAAATTTCTTGTAACAAACTATAGTTTTGGCAATTCGGTTACGTCATCCACTCTGTGCATGACATGTCATTTTTCCAACAGATTATTTCACTTATAATTCACTGTGTCACATTTCCAGTGGGTCAGAAGTTGACATACACTAAGTTGACTGTGCCTTTAAACAGCTTGGAAAATTCCAGAAAATGATGTCATGGTTTTAGAAACTTCTGACAGGCTAACTGACATCATTTGAGTCAATTGGAGGTGTACCTGTGGATGCATTTCAATGTCTACCTTCAAACTCAGTGCCTCTTTGCTTGACATCATGGGAAATTCAAAAGAAATCAGCCAAGACCTCCACAAGTCTGGTTCAACCTTGGGAGCAATTTTCCAAACACCTGAAGGTACCACGTTGATCTGTACAAACAATAGTACACAAGTATAAACACCATGGGACCAGCCGTCATACCGCTCAGGAAGGAGACGCTTTCTGTGACCTAGAGATGAACGTACTTTGGTGCGAAAAGTGCGAAACAATCCCAGAACAACAGCAAAGGACCTTGTGAAGATGCTGGACGAAACAGGTACAAAAGTATCAATATCCACAGTAAAACAAGTCCTATATCAACTTAACCAGAAAGCCGCTCGGCAAGGAAGAAGCCACTGCTCCAAAACTGCCATAAAAAAGCCAGACTACGGTTTGCAACTGCACATGGGGACAAAGATCGTACTGTTTGGAGAAATCTCCTCTGGTCTGATGAAACAAAAATAGAACTGTTTGACCGTAATGACCATCATTATGTTTGGAGGAGAAAGGGGGAGGCTTGCAAGCCGAAGAACCCCATCCCAACCGTGAAGCACGGAGGTGGCAGCATCATGTTGTCGGGGTGCTTGCTGCAGGAGGGACTGGTGCACTTTACAAAATAGATGGTTACATGAGGAGGGAAGATTATGTGGAAATATTGAAGCAACATCTCAAGACATCAGTCAGGAAGTTAAAGCTTGGTTGCAAATGGGTCTTCCAAATGGACAATGACCGAAAGCATACTTCCAAAGTTGTGGCAAAATGGCTTAAGGACAACAAAGTCAAGGTATTGGAGTGGCCGTCACAAAGCCCTGACCTCAATCCTATAGAAAATCTGTGGGCAGAACCTACAAACCTGACTCAGTTACACCAGGTATGTCAGGAGGAATGGGCCAAAATTCACCCAACTTATTGTGGGAAGCTTGTGGAAGGCTACGTTTGACCCAAGTTAAACAATTTAAAGGCAATGCTACCAAACGCTAATTGAGTGTACGTAAATTTCTGACCCACTGGGAATGTGATGGAAAAAAAACTGAAATAAATCATTCTCTAATATTTTTACATTCTTAATTCAAATAAGGTGGTGATCCTAACTGACCTAAGATAGGGAATTTATACTAGGATTTAATGTCAGGAATTGTGAAACACTGAGTTTAAATGTATTTGGCGTATGTGTATGTAAGGTGTATGTAAACTTCCGACTTCAACTGTATAGCCCCAGGCCGCCACACAGGATGGGGCTATGCCAGCCTGATTCAATTCAGTTCATTATTCACTACAGTCCTTATCTGTGTCCCGCACGGCACCCAATTCCCTTTACAAATGCTCTACTCTGACTACATTTCTAGTCAAAAGTAGTGCACTACATAGGGAATAGGCAGCCATTTGGGACGTAGCCTTTGTAACCCACAAAAACCTAACCTTTAGAAACCTTGGCCATGACATTTATACAGAAACAAGATATTTTCCTCCTTTTCATGAAAACAACTGTACACCATCTGATCTCCAGAAAGTCCCGGCTCAGCAATGGAGATTCATGATCTATAGCCAGAATATGTAAACGATAGTGGTTTATTGTCACTCCAGGAAACTGATAGGGTTAAATATAGAAACTTTTCCTCCAGCTGCATTTCCTGTCCAGATTAAATTCGTATCTGAGAGTAAAGGTCTTCGGCGAGAACAGAAAACCTTCCTACAAAATGAGATAAAACAAAAACAACTGATTGAAGCTGAATGTTTCAGGCCAACAAAACCTCCGCGTCCCAAATGGCACCTTATTCCCTATACAGAGCCCTGTTCAGAAGTAGTTCATTATATAGGGAATAGGGTGCCATTTGGGACCCACACACAAGGTAAAGCCAAAACAAGCAGAAACTGAGCCCCAAAAACTTTACTTAACAGTATATTGTTATGATGTGATCTGACAACTGTGGCTATTATATACGTACAGTAGGTCTATATGGTGTCATCTTCCCTGTTGGGTGATAAGCAGTATTGTACTAAATATGGGGCAGAATTGCAGTAAACAGCAGGCCAGTTGCACAGTTCCAGATAGAAGGTGTTGCTCAGAGAGAAGGGAAGGGTACAGAGCGATATGAGAGGAACAGAGAGAAGGGTACAGAGCGATATGAGAGGAACAGAGAGAAGGGTACAGAGGGATATGAGAGGAACAGAGAGAAGGGTACAGAGGGATATGAGAGGAACAGAGAGAAGGGTCCAGAGGGATATGAGAGGAACAGAGAGAAGGGTACAGAGGGATATGAGAGGAACAGAGAGAAGGGAAGGATGGAGGGAGGGAGAGAGAGTGCGAAAGAGGAGGGCACAGAGGGAGTGGAATAGGAGAGATGAACAGAGGGGTGGAGGGCACGCATGCACACACATACGGGAAGTAGCAGCCCTGTGAGGGAGGCTGCAGTGTTTTCTGAGCAGGTCCTGTTTCCTCTCAAACTCTTTCTTTCCTTTGAGAGAAGGAGCGATGGATGGAGGGAGGGATGGAGGGAGGGAGGGAGGGATACTGGGTCTGGAGTCTCTCCAATGTTATCTTGCTTCTCCAAGCTCTAATAAGCACAGCTACACCCCAGCTAAAAACACTACAAAAACACTACAAAACCATACAAAAATAGTCCTTACAGGAAAAGGGAGGAGAAGAAAACATATATATACCACCATGCCAGAGAAAGGGATGCATGTGGAGAGGGAGGAGAAGAAAACATATATATACCACCATAATAATATGCCATTTAGCAGACGCTTTTATCCAAAGCGACTTACAGTCATGTGTGCATACATTCTACGTATGGGTGGTCCCGGGAATCGAACCCACTACCCTGGCGTTACAAGCGCCATGCTCTACCAACTGAGCTACAGAAGGACCAAGAGAAAAGGATGCATGTGGAGAGGGAGAAGAAGAAAACATATATATACCACCATGCCAGAGAAAGGGATGCATGTGGAGAGGGAGGAGAAGAAAACATATATATACCACCATGCCAGAGAAAGGGATGCATGTGGAGAGGGAGAAGAAGAAAACATATATATACCACCATGCCAGAGAAAGGGATGCATGTGGAGAGGGAGAAGAAGAAAACATATATATACCACCATGCCAGAGAAAGGGATGCATGTGGAGAGGGAGAAGAAGAAAACATATATATACCACCATGCCAGAGAAAGGGATGCATGTGGAGAGGGAGAAGAAGAAAACATATATATACCACCATGCCAGAGAAAGGGATGCATGTGGAGAGGGAGAAGAAGAAAACATATATATACCACCATGCCAGAGAAAGGGATGCATGTGGAGAGGGAGGAGAAGAAAACATATATATACCACCATGCCAGAGAAAGGGATGCATGTGGAGAGGGAGAAGAAGAAAACATATATATACCACCATGCCAGAGAAAGGGATGCATGTGGAGAGGGAGAAGAAGAAAACATATATATACCACCATGCCAGAGAAAGGGATGCATGTGGAGAGGGAGGGGACGGAACGGAGGGAGGAGAAGAAAGGATAAGGTGCACACTGAAAGACAACCCCTCGGTCTTTACCTTGTAGTCCTCGTCAAAAGTAGTGCACTACAAAGTTAATAAGGTGCACACTGAAAGACAACCCCTCGGTCTTTACCTTGTAGTCCTCGTCAAAAGTAGTGCACTACAAAGTTAATAAGGTGTACACTGAAAGACAACCCCTCGGTCTTTACCTTGTAGTCCTCGTCAAAAGTAGTGCACTACAAAGTTAATAAGGTGCACACTGAAAGACAACCCCTCGGTCTTTACCTTGTAGTCCTCGTCAAAAGTAGTGCACTACAAAGTTAATAAGGTGCACACTGAAAGACAACCCCTCGGTCTTTACCTTGTAGTCCTCGTCAAAAGTAGTGCACTACAAAGTTAATAAGGTGCACACTGAAAGACAACCCCTCGGTCTTTACCTTGTAGTCCTCGTCCAGGTGTGAAACACTTGGTCTGTTCAAAAGCCTTGGCCACCACCGCTCCCTTCAGCAGACTGGTGATGGACTCCACCTGAAGAGAGAGAGAGACAGAGACACAGTGAGACAGAGACAGAGACACAGTGAGACAGAGACAGAGACACAGTGAGACAGTTACAGAGACACAGTGAGACAGAGACAGAAACATACACTACTGATGAGATGTGTTCTGTTAGCAGGGGGTTGGGGGTTTGTGCTTGTGTATCGGTAATGGTGCTGTTCCAGTTCTTTCTTCGTGATTTTAGGCAGTTCAATTCATGGAATCGAATGTAGTTCCAGTGAAACGTTTGGATACACCTACTCATTCAAGGGTTTTTCAGATTTTTAAAAAAAATGTCTACATTGTGGAATAAGAGTGAAGACATCAAAACTAGCAAATAACACATTTGGAATCATGTAGTAAGCAAAAAAGTGTTAAACAAATCCAAATATATTTTAGATTCTTCAAAGTAGGCACCCTTTGCCTTTCCTTCTTAACGCGTTTGAGCCAATCAGTTGTGTTGTGACGCGGTAGAAGCGGCATACAGAAGATCGCCCTATTTTGGTTACTACATGGCTCCATATGTGTTATTTCATAGTTTTGACGTCGTCACTAGTATTCGACAAGGCAGAAAATAGTACAAATAAAGAAGAAAAAGCCTGGTGTCCAAACTTTTGACTTGTAATGGATGTACGTCAAAGTTAGAAATGTTGTGTTCACTGAATGGCGTGCCAGAACTGTCGAGAATGTATGACGTTATTGTGTGGGTCCAGTCGGTCTGAGGTTGTTGTGCTTGTTTAGTCTGTGTTTTTCATGTATTACTATTCCACCTCCTGTGAAATGGCTGGCTGGGTGCCTTTACATCTACGTTTTGAAAGCTTGAATCAGGGGAACTTAGTAGATAGTGTAGGATAGACATACACAAATCAAAATGACACCTGACCTTGCCATGCCTCTCCTTTATCTGCTGATGCACGTGAACCTGACAATAGAAATACCATAGTGGCAGGTAGCCTAGTGGTTAGTGTGTTGGGCCAGTAACCCGAAAGGTTGCTAGATCAAATCCCTGAGCTGACAAGGTAAAAACCTGTCGTCCAGCCCCTGAACAAGGCAGTTAACCCACTGTTCCTAGGCCGTCATTGTAAATAAGAATTTGTTCTTAACTGACTTGCCAAGTGAAATAAAGGTTAAATAAAAATGTAATAAATGAATATATCAAAGGGAGAAACTATCCGGACCGGTTTAGCACAACAGGAAGGAGAGGCATGTTATTATTTAATTTTGCTGAAATGAAACTGAAGTGAAAAGACATCATCTGACCCGGAGACAAACTCTCACCTGCTCTTAAGAAATCTCTGGGCACACAACAACGCTGTCTCCTGAGGGTCTCTTATTAATTAGAGAACAGAAGAGTCAACACCAGAACACACAGGTGAGGAGACAGAAAGATTTACCTGGACAAAGTCTCCATGGTTGGAGCTTGGTATCAAAAAGGATTGGTGTCACTATGGCGTATTTTTTAACTGTACAAGAATTACCCTTCCCCTTGAATTGAATATGTCAACCTGCTTGACAACTTTAGACCCTTTCCAGCTATTTCTTACTTTTTCCATTGAAAAACTATATCCCAAGTATAACTGCAGTAACGTACACACTTAACCCTAAAAGCGCCAAAAAGGAACACATTCTGTTTTTTGTTTTTTTTCCTCCCGAAATTCCAGGACGTTTTCAAGCCAGTAGTTACCAACAATTTGTTTATTTTTTTAAATACATGATTTCTGTGTTAATATGGAGGAATAAACTATTATTTTGTTGTCTACTAAACTGGCACAGAGATTAGATGCATGTACACTGAAAATATCTAGGTTTGGAGCCACTCCAGATTTGACCCATGGAAGGCGTGGCAGCCACTAGAACAAAGAAATCAAACATGTAAATATATATTGAACTTCCTGTCAATGTCTATTTACCAAGTTGAGAGTCTCATCTTTCAGGTGCAAATGGCACCGAGTTGATAGCTCATAGAATAAAACATTTAGAGCTTAAAGTCTGATGGCACCAGCGCCCATATTGCCTACAGATTATCCCCCATATCAGTGGCCATTTTAGGCCATACAGCTATGACAGATGAGCTCAATCGCCAATTTCTCTGTATCACAGAAACACAATATTTCTAATGAATAACAGACGAATGTTCCTAACTAGTGACCACGGATAATATGTATTTTAAAAAATCTGTTCAAAATGTGAAAACCATACAAAAACATTTTGAAACATCAAGTTTAAGGATAAATGTGTGATTTTAAAAAATACATGCATATTTTGGGGAGTTTAAACCATGTGTTATTGCTTGACTGTGTCTCTTTGCAATCAATACCAATTTGCAATAAAAAAATGGCCCCTGTTGGCCCTTTTATGCCAAAAATATGTTTAAAGTAACAAACAAAAAAAGTGATTTTGTATAATCACAAAACTTGTGCCACATAATCGGGACACCTGCACCACCTATTGAAATGTGCCTTCTGTTAGGTAAATCACATGATAAATGAGGTGCTTTAGGAGGCTTGAGGGGGTCTTCAAAGCTGAATATGTCAATTCATAAAGTTTTATTGACATTCGGCTAATGCCATGTTTCATGGTCTCCGTCTAGATATGGCCCCCTGCAGCAGTATCCTGTCACAAGAGCAGTTTGTGTGCTCTATATGTCTGGATGTGTTCACAAAGCAGGTCTATTTTTGAATTTTAAATGTATTATTATAGTTTTTTTTAACCTTTATTAAACTAGGCAAGTCAGTTAAAGAATAAATTATTATTTTCAATGACGGCCTAGGAACAGTGGGTTAACTGCCTTGTTCAGGGGCAGAACGACAGCTTTTTACCTTGTCAGCTCGGGGATTTGATCGAGCAACCATTCGGTTACTGGCCCAACGCTCCAACCACTAGGCTGCCTGCCGCCCCAAATACCGGTATTGATGCACGGACCAGTTTGGGTTGTTACTTTACCTTCTATAACGGTATTTGAATGTTTGGTTTGTTAAATGTAGTATGCCGTGTGTAACGTCCATTTTCACAGTTTATACACCTCTACTTGAGTCATCCCTTCCCACCTACACCAGCATGTTGTCTGTGCAACAGGATCTTCTAAACCAGAGAGGAATAGGCGAAGTAGGAATATGTTGGCTACATGAAGAAACATTTAATGTAGCCAAAAATTACAGGGTCCCATACAGTGGAGGCAGAACGGCAGATTTGTAACTTGTCAGCTCGGGGATTTGAACTTGCAACCTTTCGGATACTAGTCCAACACTCTAACCACTAGGTGGACACAACTTCTGCAAGGCTTGCATCAGCGGATACTGCGATACCACTGGACTGTGCCAGTGTCCACTCCGTGAAACAGATTTTGGTCAGAGACCAGATCTCTTTCATTTCTGAGATGACTGCTCAGTTCAGGCAGGCAGTTCAAGTAAAAGCTGCTGAGCAAGTGCCCTGTGACGTCTGCACTGGGACGAAGCTCAAGGCTCTGAAATCCTGCCCGGTGTGTCTGACCTCTTACCGCGAAACTCACCTGCAGCCTGCATCAGGTAGCCGCAGCCTTAAAGAGACACAAGCTGATCGACCCCCGTGCAGAACCCGGAAGACAGGATGTGCAAGAAGCACGACAGACTCCTTGGAGCTGTTCTGTAGGACTGACCAGATGTGTGTGTGCCAGTTCTACACCCCGAGGCAGACCACAAGAGTCACCCCATTGTCCCTCTCGAGGAAGAGTATGGGGAGAGGAAGGAGGAAGACTGAGGCACAGGTGCAGCAGATAATCCAGGAGCGACAACAGACGAGTCCTTAGAGATCAGCAAGAGAGACGCGGAGAGAGAGAGAGAGAGAGAGAGAGAGAGAGAGAGAGAGAGAGAGAGAGAGAGAGAGAGAGAGAGAGAGAGAGAGAGAGAGAGAGAGAGAGAGAGATAGGAGACAGCGTGCAGATGCAGCTCTTCACTGGTCTGATGGATCTCATTAAGGGAAGTCAGGCCCAGATCATTGAGGTGATTGAGGGGAAGCAGACTGCAGCAGAGACGCAGGGTAAAATGGTTCATTAGAGATCTGGAGCAGGAAATCACTGTGCTACTGACGGGAAGCACTGACCTGAAGCAGCCGCTGTGCACCGAGGACTGGTCTAAGATCAGTGTCGATAGCCAGGTGTGTGAGGGAGAGATTAAGAGAGAGCAGATGGAGAAAGACTGTGTCCCAGCTGCAGGAGAAACTGATGAGCGAACTGTAAGACGTAGCGTGATGCTGAGCTGAAGGGTATGTAGCAGTATGAAGTGGACCCTAGACCCTAAAACAGCACATCCCAATCTTACCATCTCTAAGGATGGTAAACCATTGGAGCATGGAAGCAAAACAAAGGAATGTTTATGACTACCCAGGGAGGTTTGGTAATGCTGCTTGTGTCCTTGGCAAAGAGGGCTTCTCCTCAGGGAGATTCTATTATGAGGTGCTAGTCAGGAATAAGACCAAGTGGCAGTTAGGAGTGGCCAGAGAGTCCCTCGGCAGGGTGGGTAAAGCTCCATTTAGCCTGGAAAATGGAGTCTGGACTGTGGGGCTGAGGTCTAGAAATGAGTACCAGGCTATCTCAAGCCTCAATTGTCTGACTCTCTCTAAGTAAGAAGCCCCAGAAGGTGGGGGTGTTGGTGGATTATGAGGGAGGGTCAGGTCTCCTTTTATGATGCAGCGGGGACAGGTATCCTGGCTTACAAGTGAGGACATATCTCCTTGTCATATCTACTCTTTCACGGGCTGCACCCTCACTGTGAAACTCTACCCATACTTCTGCCCCTGTTATAAAAAGGTTGAAAGCGCAGACCTGCTGGTCATTTCTTCTGTCACAGTCTGGGACAAAGACTCAGAACCAGACTCTGTCTGTTTGTCAGACACAGACTGAACTTTAACCTCCCAGTCAGATGATCGTTGTTCGATGATCATGGAGATTCCAGAATGAAATGAAATGTCATGAAATTGTTTTCTTTCTTTGTGCAAGAGGAAACACTGCACTGAAACACTGTACTGCACTTCCAGATACTGTGCACTTCCAGATACTGCACTTCCAGATACTGCACTTCCAGATACTACACTTCCAGATACTGCACTTCCAGATACTGCACTTCCAGATACTGCACTTCCAGATACTACACTTCCAGATACTGCACTTCCAGAAACTGCACTTCCAGAAACTGCACTTCCAGATACTGCACTTCCAGAAACTGCACTTCCAGATACTGCACTTCCAGATACTACACTTCCAGATACTGCACTTCCAGAAACTGCACTTCCAGAAACTACACTTCCAGATACTGCACTTCCAGATACTGCACTTCCAGATACTGCACTTGCAGAAATTGCACTTCCAGAAACTGCACTTCCAGATACTGCACTTCCAGATACTGCACTTCCAGATACTGCACTTCCAGAAACTGCACTTCCAGAAACTGCACTTCCAGAAACTGCACTTCCAGAAACTGCACATCCAGATACTGCACTCCAGATACTGCAGATACTGCACTTCCAGATACTGCACTTATACACTTGGAGCAATGTTTGGAGCTATGGCACAAGGTCTGGGAAGAATTTTGGATTCTCTCAGAAATTTCAAAAAGGGGAGAAACATTTTTCACGGGGAGGGTCAGACAACCTCTTCGGACAGACAACTGTCCCTACAAATCACGAGTTTGGGTAGGCGGGGCTTAAAATGCGGGCGGGAATTGAGCTCATGTTTTATCTAGGGCAATAAGTGGATACAGCAGTGATGTCTCCGGAGACGCCGACTCGTCCGTTCTACCCCAACTGACGCCGGACCTTCTACAGAGGTGTTAAGCCAGAAACACTGGAACATCGTGGGAGGCAACAAGTCTGTCTAGAGAGACTACACTTGTCCTGTACTGGACACACAGTCTTTGTATTGGAGATGGGAGGAGAAAATACTATTTGGGTTGGGGGAAGGGGGTCTTTTGATGTATCCGATATGTCTGATGATCTCTATAATATATTCAATATGCTGGATCTCTGTGTCACTTTTTTAAAGTTTCCTTTTTTTAACCCCCTTTTTCTCCCCAATTGTGCACTTCAGTGATAAAGGAAGTGTGTGTGTTTGGGTAATCACTGTGTCCATAATTATATTCCATTGCATGAATTTAACTGCCGTCAAATCTTGAAGAACTGGAATAGCTCTGCCGCTCATACACGTCCCCCTAACCCTGCTAACTGATCACATCTCATCTGTCGTGTATAAACAAAGCCCGGGAAGCTGGCCTACAATAAAACAAACGAGGCAGGAAAGGAAAGGAGCGAAAAGTGCCGAGGCAGAAGCGGACTCCATTCTGTATGTTTACTGCCCATGGATGGAGACAGATACGTTACTGCCCATGGATGGAGACAGATACATTACTGCCCATGGATGGAGACAGATACGTTACTGCCCATGGATGGAGACAGATACGTTACTGCCCATGGATGGAGACAGATACGTTACTGCCCATAGATGGAGACAGATACGTTACTGCCCATGGATGGAGACAGATACGTTACTGCCCATGGATGGAGACAGATACGTTACTGCCCATGGATGGAGACAGATACGTTACTGCCCATGGATGGAGACAGATACGTTACTGCCCATGGATGGAGACAGATACGTTACTGCCCATGGATGGAGACAGATACTGCCCATGGATGGAGACAGATACGTTACTGCCCATAGATGGAGACAGATACGTTACTGCGCATGGATGGAGACAGATACGTTACTGCCCATGGATGGAGACATATACGTTACTGCCCATGGATGGAGACAGATACGTTACTGCCCATGGATGGAGACATACGTTCAACGGGCTCTTTCAACCCAGTGGAAACGTCTCCCAGGAGTGTTTGTGCGTGGTGGGGAGAGTGTGTGTCAAAGGGGCCATGCTATCATACTCCCCAGAGTGCGAGAGAGGTTAGGGGTCAAGGTTAGGCTACCCTGATATTTGTAGACCAGTGGTTGGGTGGGCCGGCCCGCCAGACATGTGATAGTAAATCAACAGAGGTGATAGGTCAGAAGGAAAAAACCTAAATATCCCAGGAAACCACAAACATGAAATCTAAGAAACCAAAACAACATCTCATACCCATATGGATTTCTAGGAAGTCAGGGATGGAGGACGTAGCCTTAGCAATGGCAGATTCATTTGATTTACGAAATCTAATTCCAGTAGGCAACAAGTGTCAAACAGTACAATAAACCTGCGTCCCAAAAGGAAACATATTCCCTCTATAGCGTACTACTTATGACCATGATCCATAGGGAATAGGGTGCAATTTGGGAGGCAAATGTATTATTGTATTGCACTATACGACATTGTCCAATGTCCACTGATTTTATTTACTTCACAATTTGAAATGTTACACCTCTCCCTTGTGTCCATAATCTGTAGTAGCAATGAGTCTGTTAACAGTACCACCGCCATGGGACGATGCCCACTGGGATTTGTTATAGGGCTCAGTTCCCACCTGGCTGAAGAGATGCTCCAGAAAGCTGTGTAGTTTCTTCTGCTTATCATGAGATATCCATACACTGGCAGGCATCTCGTCTCCTATAGGACAACATTCATAATCATCAGTCAGCATTAGACACAGACACACACACACACACACACACACACACACACACACACACACACACACAGACACAGACACAGACACACACACACACACACACACACACACACACACACACACACACACACACACACACACACACACACACACACACACACAGACACACACACGCAGCCCTGTGTCCAGTCCAATCGCCTGTCTGTGTCCATCTGTCTGTCAGATCTCGGTCACAGCTGTAAAGATCCTGCCAACACCACCTCCATGCTAAATTCATAGCCATCATATGCTAATTGCTAAGTGAGGGCCTGTAAACCACAATGACAGTGTGCGTGTGTGTGTGTGTATGAGTTAGTGCGTGTGTGATAGCTCTCTGGCAGACAGCAGACAGATACAGGGATCGATATTTGACTTTTTTCCCTTACAGAAAAAACAAATTATTTCACATGTGGAAAATCACATGAATTAACACACAATTTCACATGTGAAATCATGTGAAAACATGTGTTTTTGCAACACTTCATGTGTTTTCTTTGTAAGGGTTGACACAGCTGTGGGTTGACCCAGCCAAACGCCTGCCATACCCAATCATACTAATCCACAGGCTTTCCGTTCACATGGGTTGCACCCCAAATGGCACCCTATTCCCTATATAGTGCACTACTTTCGACCAGGGACCATGCGGCTCTGGTCAAAAGTAGTGCACTATGTAGGGAATAGGGCGCCAGTTGGGACACGCATTAGATTCAAAGCCATAATCATGTAGCCAGGTCATAATCAAGTCCTGTCAGTCAGATGTGTGTTATTATGCCTTGTGGTTGAATAGGGAAAATGGAACAAGTATTGTGCTGTCTAAAGTAGGCCTTGAACTTGCGTCCTGTATAGTAAATAGTACGTATCATGTGTGGCGTTATTGTATAGGACTACTGTGGACAGAGGGAAGAAAGGGATGTGTGTTCTGTTCTGTTCATTGAGCTGGGTTCAAACTTGGTTGAAGTTCATTTCAAGCTTGCTCTTTTGTTGACATGATTATGGAACATGAGTTGGGTGCAAATACCCAAAAGGGCCACTAGACAAATAACATAAATCCTTGAAAGTTAACAAAATTCCGTTAGTTTACTGGTAAACTTTGAAAGTTTCCAGTAATATACCCTCGATTTGCAACCCTAATCCTGAATGGTGTTACTACTGTGGGCAGACAGGTGAGGCATTTGCAGTATACTTTTCATTTATAACATTACAATTACTTCCACGGTAAATCATTCACGTGTGTTATGTAATTTATATCTGTGGTGTGTGTGTGTGTGTGTGTGTGGGGGGGGGGGGGGGAGGTGGGGGTTGACTTGCATTACAGGGTTCTGCTTACTGGAGTCTGTGTGTATGTGACTGCATGTACTAGTTAACTGAGTCCATCTCATCAAAGTGTGTGTGTGTGTGTAGTGGTTACCTAAGTCCATCTCATCAAAGTGTGTGTGTGTGTGTAGTGGTTACCTGAGTCCATCTCATCACTGTGAACATAGGAGCTGCAGTGGCTGCTACAGATACTGGTGAAGGAAGCTATGGAGTTCCTGTTGCTGTTACAGTCACTGAAGAGAGACACAGAGAAAAACATGTTCCAGCAGCCCGTAGAAACACTATTTACTGCCCTCTAATACTAAAAACTGGTTACTGTCAATCTTTCTGGCGTCGTCCCAAATGGCACCCTATACCCTATGGACCTTGGTTAAAAGTAGAGAATACTTTGTGTTATGATATGAGGAGGGGGGGGGGTTAGGGTTAGGACATAGACTAACACACTATGCATGTGACACTACCACACTCCATTCCCCCAGGGGGCAGCAGCAACCTTGTCCCAGTGCTGAGCCTGCTTGATAAGCACGTCGGGTGCTGCCCATTAAGGTGATCAGTCAGAGTACCAGTTTGGAGAGCCGTGAGGCTGCTGGTGGGTTTATTTTGGAGACACCATCTAAATGGAGAGGTCAAGACAAAGAGGTCAAGAAGGATCTAGACCTTCCTAACAGGTGCCATTTGGGATGCAGCCTTTATGTTGCTGTTAGTCACAAGAACAACAGAGGGAGAAATGTCACCAACAGGCTAATTGGCTACCAACTATATTCTCTCGCTCCATCCCTCCCTCTCTTGGTCATTACCTGTAGGAGTCTCTGTTGCTGATGGTGTCGTGTCCTGAGTCCTCCTGTTCGTCTCCGGCAACGTTGAAACACACCTTCTTTCCGTTCTTCTCTCCTCCTCGCTCTCCTTCGCTCTCCGCTGAGATGTAACTCTCTGGGGTCTTCATGTCTGAGGCAGGGGGGAGGGTGATGGAGGAGAGGAGGCTGGGGGAGGGAGGGAGAGAGAGAGAGAGAGAGAGAGAGAGAGAGAGAGAGAGAGAGAGAGAGAGAGAGAGAGAGAGAGAGAGAGAGAGAGAGAGAGAGAGAGAGGAAATGCAGGTTATTGAAAGTAGCCACACTCTACAGCCTTCCTGTAGCAGTCAAAAAGAACCACCAACTAAGCAGGCAGGAGAACAGAACGACAAACATGGCTGCACTCCTCCAACCTTAACATCCTCTCAAAAGTACAATGTCAAGTTGACTTTACACCGAAAACATGCCTCGTGGTGAAAGAACACAGCGTTTAACGTCATCAAGATGTGTGTGTTTGTGTGTGTGTGTGTGTGTGTATATGTGTAATTGCGTATGTTAAGACATGTGAGCGAGTGAATGTGTCCGCACTTGCATGTGTGTGGAGGCCTATCATCGAACGTGTGTGCGTGCACACGCATCACTCACACACCCACTGACAGTGAGAGCCAAACAAAGCTCCAACCTGTTTGTGCTAGTCTTCCTCACAACAACGCCAGCAGGCCAGAGGTCCTCCAAATATCAATAACTTCAAACATGCACAGCCAGCTGCGTCAACAGCCTAAACTCAACACACACCAGCCCCTCAACTCAGCCTCTCGCTCTGCATGCCTGGGTTCTATCAGGGGCTTTGTGGAGGAAGAGGATCAGAGCGCGATTGTGCGTCCCAAATGGCACCCTGTTCCCTACATAGTAGTACACAATCGGGAATATTGTGCCATTTAGCATGCAGACCAGGATATTTTCACAGAACTGCAGCAACACATGGAGTCATTTAGAGCCATATTTCCAATAAATGCCAGGCTTGGACTTCCTGACTGGCCTATATACAGAAAAACACTAACACGCCATGTCTGTTTGCATTTCAGACTAATTCCATTCATGTCCGTCACTGCGTATATTTTCCGTTGTGTCACGTTTCAGGCTTTACTTGAGACTGTTTCATTTTGGCGGAGTTAACAGACTGCCCTCATGTCCTCTCACACCTCACATCACATGATAGATGATACAGGCTCTATCATTTCAAAAGTCCTGTCGTTTTCCCCTTTAATCCATCCCGACATCCATCCATTCAGAGAAGGAGCAACGGAGACCTGCCATCATTAAATCCCACTCCAGATCCCACAACAATGCCCCTCTAGAATGCAGTGGCATTCCATTGCCATGGAGAAGGTTCCAGGCCCCGTGATTGGCTGGTAGTATATAAGGAAGTGTAAGCAGCTTAGGGCTTGTGTGCAGGGCATCAGAGGGAGCAGGGAGAAATGCAGTATTCAGACCTCTTCACGTTTTCCACATTTTGTTACAGCCTTATTCTAAAATGGATACTTTTTTTCCCTACTACACACAATAATTCATAATGACAAAGCAAAAACTTTTTTTCTCCTTCACATCTATGAATTATGAAAAAATAAAAACAGAAATAAATTATTTACATAAGTATTCAGAACCTTTGCCAAGAGTCTCGAAAATGAGCTCAGGTGCATCCTGTTTCCATTGACCATCCTTGAGGTGTTTATACAACTTGATTGGCGTCCACCTGTGGTAAATTTAATTGATTGGACATGATTTGGAAAGGCACACACCTGTCTATATAAGGTCCCACAGTAGACAGTGCATGTCAGATCAAAAACAAAGCCATCCATAGAGCTCAGAGACGTAATTGTGTCGAGGCACAGATATGGGGAATGTTATCAAAACAATTCTGCAGCACTGGAGGTTCCCAAGAACACAGTGGCCTCCATCATTCTTAACTGGAAGAAGTTAGGAACCCCCAAATCTTCCTAGAGCTGGCCGGCTGGCCAAACTGAGCAATCTGGAGAGAAGGGCATTGGTCAGGGAGTTGACCAAGAACCCAAGCTACAGAGTTCCTCTGTGGAGATGGGAAAAGCTTCCAGAATGACCACCATCTCTGCAGCACTCCACCAATCAGGCCTTTATGGTAAAGTAGCCAGACGGAAGCCACTCCTCAGTAAAAGGCACATGACAGTCTGTTTGGAGTTTGTTAAAAGGCACCTAAATGACTCTCAGACCATGAGAAACAAGATTCTGTGGTCTGATGAAACCAAAATTAAACTCTTTGGCCTGAATGCCAAGTGTCACGTCCGAAGGAAACCAGGCGCCACTCATCACCTGGCCAATACCATCCTGACAGTGAAGCATGGTGGTGGCAGCATCAATCTGTGGGGATGTTTTTCAGCGGCAGGGACTGGGAGAATAGTGAGGATCGAGGGAAAGATGAACAGAGCAAAGAACAGAGATCCTGAATGAAAACCTGCTCAAGAGCTCAGATCAGTGTGAAGGTTCACCTTCCAACAGGACAACAACCCTAACACCACAGCCAAGACAACGCAGGAGTGGCTTTGGGACAAGTCTCTGAATGTCCTTGGAGTGGCCCAGCCAGAGCCCGGACTTGATCAAACATCTCTGGAGAGACCTGAAAATCACTGTGTAGCAATGTTCCCCATCAAACCTTACAGAGCTTGACAGGATCTGCAGAGAAGAATGGGAGCATTTGGGCATTGTCATGCTGAAAAAGGAAAGGGCCTTCCTCAAACTGTTGCCACAAAGTTGGAAGCACAGAAATGTCTAGAATGTCATTGTAAGCTGTAGCGTTAACTTTTCCCTTCACTGGAACTAAGGGGCCTAGCCCGAACAATGAAAAACTGCCCCAGACCATTATTCCTCTTCCACCAAACATTACATTTGGCACTATGCCTTCGAGCAGGTAGCGTTCTCCTGGCATCCACGAAACCCAGATTTGTCCATTGGACTGCCAGATAGTGACGCATGACTCATCACCCCAGAGAAAGCGTTTCAAGTGCTCAAATCAAGTAACATGTTTTTGGTCACATACACATGCTTAGCAGATGTTATTGCGGGTGTAGCGAAATGCTTGGTCAGTGATTTCAAGTCTACGTATATAGGCAGCAGCCTCTAATGTGCTAGTGATGACTATTTAACAGTCTGATGGCCTTGAGATAGAAGCTATTTTTCAGTCTCTCGTCCCAGCTAGTTTGCCCCCAGTTGGGATGGAGGCACCACCCAATGGAGAGCCCTACAGTTGCGGGCGGTGCAGTTGCCGTACCAGGCAGTGATCTCCTTTCTTTTGTTGACGTTGAGTAAGAGGTTATTTTCCTGGCACCACACTCTGAGCCCTCACCTCCTCCCTGTAGGCTGTCTCATCACTGTTGGCAAACTTGATGATTGAGTTTGAGACGTGCGTGGCCACGCAGTCAAGGGTGAACAGTACAGGAGGGGGCTGAGCAAGCATCCTTGTGGGGCCCCATTGTTGAGAATCAGCGAAGCGGAGGTGTTGTTTCCTACCTTCACCACCGGACAGCAGCCTGTCAGGAAGTCCAGGACCCAGTTGCACAGGGCGGGGTTCAGACCCAGGGCCTCGAGCTTAATGATGAGCTTGGAGGGTACTATGGTGTTGAATGCTGAGCTGTAGTCAATGAACAGCATTCTGACATAGGTATTCCTCTTGTACAGATAGGATAGGGCAGTGTGCAGTGCGATGATGATGGCATCATCTGTGGATCTATTGGGGCGGTTAGCAAATTGCAGTGGGTCTAGGGTGTCAGGTAAGGTAGAGGTGATATGAACCTTGACTAGTCTCTCAAAGCACTTCATGGTGACAGAAGTGAGTGCTACGGGGCGATAGTCATTTAGTTCAGTTACCTTTGCTTTCTTGGATACAGGAACAAGGGTGAAGAATGAAGCATGTGGGGACAGCAGACTTGGATAGGGAGAGATTGTCTGTAGACCCTGCCACATACATCTTGTGTCTGAGCTGTTGAATTGCGATTCCACTTTGTCTCTACACTGACGTTATGCCTGTTTGATTGCCTTACAAAGGGGAATAACTACACCGTTTGTATTCTGCCATATTCCCAGTAACCTTGCCATGGTTAAATGCAGTGGTTCGCTCTCTAAGTTTTGCACATCTCCTATACACTTCCTGATAAACTCAGTCCCCATATCAGTATATTCGTCAATGCTATTCTTAGAGGCTACCCGGAACATATCCCAGCCGGGTGATCAAAACAATCTTGAAGCGTGGATTCTGATTGGTCAGATCAGCATTGAATAGTCCTTAGCACAGGTATTTCCTGTGAGTTTCTGCCTATAGGAAGCGAGGAGCAAAATGGAGTCACGATCAGATTTTCTGAAGGAGGTGTGGGGGAGGGCCTTGTAGGCATCCCAGAAGTTGGAGTAGCAGTGGTCGAGTGTTTTAGCAGCGCGAGTACCACAGTCAATGTCCTGATAGAACTTCGGCAGCCTTTTTCTACAATTTGCTTTGTAAAAATCGGCAGATACAATAAATGAGTCCTGTGGTTTCCAGTTTGCATAAAGTCCAGTGAAGTTCTTTGAGGGCTGTGAGTGAGTTACTGCCGCTCTGATATCCAATAGTCCTTTTGAGCTGGGCTAATAAAATAATTCTGGGCTAATAATGTAAGAAATAATACAAAAATAAAAAAACTGGAAAATACTGGAAAATTTCCTAAGAGCTAGAAGCACTGCAGCCCTCTCTGTCGGCGCCATTTTCCATTTTTTTTGCTCCAGAATTGAATGGCGGCGAGGAGCTTTACACAACTCCAGCGGACGCTTTGCATTAAGCATGGTGATCTTAGGATTGTGTGCGGCTGCTCTGCAACGGAAACCCATTTCATGAAGCTCTTGACGAACAGTTCTTGTGCTGACGTTGCTTCCTGAGGCAGTTTGGAACTCGGTAGTGAGTGTTGCAACCGAGGACAGACGATTTTTAAGCGCTGCTCACCGGTTCCATTCTGTGAGCTAGTGTGGCCTACTACTTCGCGGCTGATTCGTTGTTGCTCCTAGACGTTTCCAATTCACAATAACAGCACTTGCAGTTGACTGAGGCAGCTCTAGCAGGCCAGAAAGTTTTGATGAACGGACTTGTTGGAAAGGTGGCATGTTTAAAGTCAATAAATTCTTCAGTAAGGCCATTGTACTGCCAATGTTCGTCTATGGAGATTGCATGGCTGTGTGCTCAATTTCATACACCTGTCAACAATGGATGTGGCTGAAATAACTGAATCCACTACTTTGAAGGGGTGTCCACATACGTTTGTAAACATAGTGTATCAAGTTTCATGCAGATCGGTCATTCGCTGCTTAAACCACTAATAACAATGACAGGACCACAACACTGGGTCAGGAGAAACAGGGAGAGAGAGAGAGAGAGAGAGAGAGAGAGAGAGAGAGAGAAACAGAGAGAGAGAAACAGAGAGAGAAAGAGAGAGAGAAACAGAGAGAGAAACAGAGAGAGAGAGAGAAACAGAGAGAGAGAGAGGAAACAGAGAGAGAAACAGAGAGAGAGAAACAGAGAGAAACAGAGAGAAACAGAGAGGAAACAGAGAGAGAAACAGAGAGAGAGAGAGAGAAACAGAGAGAGAGAGAGAGAGAGAGAGAGAAACAGAGAGAAACAGAGAGAAACAGAGAGAAACAGAGAGAGAGAGAGAGAAACAGAGAGAGAGAGAGAAACAGAGAGAGAGAGAAACAAAGAGAAACAGAGAGAAAACAGAGAGAGAAACAGAGAGAGGAAACAGAGAAGAGAGAAAACAGAAAGAAACAGAAAGAAACAGAGAGAGAAACAGAGAGAGAGAAACAGAGGGAGAAACAGAGGGAGAAAAACAGAGAGAAACAGAGGGAAACAGAAAACAGAGGAGAAACAGAGGAAAACAGAGAGAGAAAAACAGAAAGAAACAGAGGGAGAAACAGAGAAAAACAGAGGGAGAAACAGAGGGAGAAACAGAAGAGAGGGAGAAACAGAGGGAGAAACAGAAACAGAGAGGAGAAACAGAGGGAGAAACAGAGGGAGAAACAGAGAGAGAAACAGAAAGAAACAGAGGGAGAAACAGAGAGAGAAACAGAGGGAGAAACAGAGGGAGAAACAGAGAGAAGAAACAGGAGAAGGGAGAGAAGGAAAGAGAGCGACCAACTCTCAGAGCTCTCCCCGAAGACTGTCCTGAATAGCTTTATATACATACACCTTTAATCAAGCCCCTTGACACGCTCTATCGGCTCAATAGGCATCAATCACCCGCACAAGATCGATAAGAGCATCTGCATTACAAAGCCTTTACCTCAGTCAGGTTCTTAACAGTGCATCAGCATGGTTTAATCAGAGAGGAAGTGAACATGTTTAAGTGGACAGATGTGAAGTACTGGAGCCGACTGGACCGGAGAGGTGGGATGCGTCCCAAATGGCACTCTATTCAATATACAGTGCCAGTCAAAAGTTTGGACACACCTACTCATTCAAGGGTTTTTCTTTATTTTTGACTATTTTCTACATTGAAGAATACTAGTCAAGGTTATCTGATGCAGCACGTCATCACTCTCCTTCTTGGTCTGGAGGTGTGTTGAGTCATTGTCCTGTTGAAAAACAAATGATAGTCCCACTAAGTGCATACCTGATGGGCTGGCGTATTCCTGCAGAATGCTGTGGTAGCCATGTGTGGCTTGAATTCTAAATAAATTACTGACCGTGTCACGAGCCAAGCACCCCCACACAATAACACCTCCTCCTCCATGCTTCACGGTGGGAACCACACATTCAGAGTTCATCTGTTCACCTACTCTGCGTCTCACAAAGACCCGGCTGTTGGAACCAAAAATCTCAAATTTGGACTCAGACTGAAGGATAGATTTCCAACGCTCTAATGTCTATTGCTCAGCCCTATTGGTTGACTCAGCCCTATTGGTTGACCCGGCCCTATTGGTTGACCCAGCCCTATTGGTTGACCCGGCCCTATTGGTTGACCTGGCCCTATTGGTTGACCCGGCCCTATTGGTTGACCCGGCCCTATTGGTTGACCCGGCCCTATTGGTTGACCCGGCCCTATTGGTTGACCCAGCCCTATTGGTTGACTCAGCCCTATTGGTTGGCCCAGCCCTATTGGTTGACTCAGCCCTATTGGTTGACCCAGCCCTATTGGTTGACCCAGCACCTATTGGTTGACTCAGCACCTATTGGTTGACTCCGCCCTATTGGTTGACTCCGCCCTATTGGTTGACTCAGCCCTATTGGTTGACCCAGCCCTATTGGTTGACCCAGCCCTATTGGCCCTGGTCCAAATCAGTGTACTGTATATAATGAACAGGGTGCCATTTGAGACAGACTTTGTTAGTGTTCTAATCTCTGGGATGAGAAATGGATGGACGTTTACCTGGTAGACGCAGGCGGGAGAGGAGGAGAGACGGGGGGGAAAGGGGGACATAAGTTAGGAGGAGAAAAGGTTGGAAGAGAGAGAACTGGGGCAGAAGAGAAAATAAACAACGGTGAAAATTACAAGGAGAGGAGGACTTGACGTGATGCAGGACGTGGGGAGAAGAGAGGAGAAGCGGTGGAGATATAAATCACGTCATCAGGCACGTCCTAGGACAGCTGTGGGACTCCATGTTCGGTGTCCTGATGCAAAAGGTCAAAGGCTGTGGTGCTTCTAAACGGTCAACGCCAAGGAACCACCGCCAATAAGTTGTGCAACTAATAATCCTTCCATGTCCGCTCTCTCTTTTCCCATTTCTGAAACATCCCCATTCCCTCCAGTGAGGTTGGAAGTTGGAAATCCGTCTCCACTTGAGGGGGAAGGAAGGAAATGTTGATTGTGAAATAAAAGTAGCCTTTGTTCCAAATGTGAAAGCTTCAATTCATCAATACATGGTTACAGCACAAAAGACTGGAGACAAGGTCAGTCACACACCACACAGTCACACACCACACAGAGACAGAGTGACAAGGTCAGTCACACACCACACAGTCACACACCACACAGTCACACACCACACAGTCACACACCACACAGAGACAGAGTGACAAGGTCAGTCACACACCACACAGTCACACCCCACACAGTCACACACCACACAGTCACACACCACACAGTCACACACCACACAGTCACACACCACACAGAGACAGAGTGACAAGGTCAGTCACACACCACACAGTCACACACCACACAGAGACAGAGTGACAAGGTCAGTCACACACCACACAGTCACACCCCACACAGTCACACACCACACAGTCACACACCACACAGTCACACACCACACAGAGACAGAGTGACAAGGTCAGTCACACACCACACAGTCACACACCACACAGTCACACACCACACAGTCACACACCACACAGTCACACACCACACAGTCACACTCCACACAGTCACACTCCACGCAGTCACACACCACACAGAGACAGAGAGACAAGGTCAGCCACACACCACACAGAGACAAAGAGACAAGGGCAGTCACACACCACACAGAGAGACAAGGTCAGTCACACACCACACAGAGACACAGAGACAAGGTCAGTTACACACCACACAGAGACAAGGGCAGTCACACACCACACAGAGAGACAGAGACAAGGTCAGTCACACACCACACAGAGACAAAGAGACAAGGTTAGTCACACACCACACAGAGACAAGGTCAGTCACACACCACACAGAGACAGAGACAAGGTCAGTCACACACCACACAGAGACAAAGAGACAAGGTCAGTTACACACCACACAGAGACAAAGAGACAAGGTCATTTACACACCACACAGAGACAAAGAGACAAGGTCAGTTACACACCACACAGAGACAAGGTCAGTCACACACCACACAGAGACAAAGAGACAAGGTCAGTCACACACCACACAGAGACAAGGTCAGTCACACACCACACAGAGACACAGAGACAAGGTCAGTCACACACCACACAGAGACAGAGAGACAAGGTCAGTTACACACCACACAGAGACAAGGTCAGTTACACACCACACAGAGACAGAGAGACAAGGTCAGTCACACACCACACAGACACACACCACACAGAGACACACCACACAGAGACAGAGAGACAAGGTCAGTTACACACCACACAGAGACAAGGTCAGTCACACACCACACAGAGACAAGGTCAGCCACACACCACACAGAGACAAAGAGACAAGGTCAGTCACACACCACACAGAGACAGAGAGACAAGGTCAGTTACACACCACACAGAGACAAGGTCAGTTACACACCACACAGAGACACACCACACAGAGACAGAGAGACAAGGTCAGTTACACACCACACAGAGACAAGGTCAGTCACACACCACACAGAGACAAAGAGACAAGGTCAGTTACACACCACACAGAGATACATGGTCAGTCACACACCACACAGAGACAAAGAGACAAGGTCAGTTACACACCACACAGAGACAAAGAGACAGAGACAAACAGAGACAAGGACAAGGTACCACACACACACAGAGACAAGGTCAGTCACACACCACACAGAGACACAGAGACAAGGTCAGTCACACACCACACAGAGACAGAGAGACAAGGTCAGTCACACACCACACAGAGACAGAGAGACAAGGTCAGCCACACACCACACACAGAGAATGGACGAGGGACAGAGAGAATGGACGAGGGACAGAGAGAATACACAGGGACAGAGAGACAAGGTCAGCCACATACCACACACAGAGAATAGACGAGGGACAGAGAGAATGGACGAGGGACAGAGAGAAGAGGGTTAGAACGAAAGAGAGCGCAAGAGAAAACTTTTAAATCAGGTCCCTTCAAAATGGACCCTCCCTCTCTGCCTGGTTTCAGAGGGCCCGGGAGCTCATTTTGCTCTGCTGCTCCTGAGAGGCCCTAGCAGAGATCAGAGGACCGATCAATAGTCTCTGTAATCCACTGACACACCCAGAACCATAGAGGTCACAACAAATGAGTATTCCTTGTCTACCTTTAAGGAATGTCTCAGTGCGTCACAATGTGTGCATAAACTAATTAGCATTGACAGAAGCATGTCATTAACATCCGTGCTGATAAGCATATGTGCGTGTGTACGTGTGTGTGTGTGTGTGTGTTGTTCCTGTCAGATGTCAGTGTTTCACATTTCCTCCCTGTGACTCTGAACCTCCAAACAATGACACCATCAACAGCACTGGAACCAGCATGGCCAGCAAGGAAACACACACACCGCTCACAGTGGAGTAACAACGTGAGAACGACCATGTCTCCTCTCACTCACTAGAGACCACTATATCACACACAATGGCCTTCTAAAACTACTGCTCACTTTATGAGGCTCACATGTATCCGGAGGACCAGTTTATACTAGTGTGTGTGTGTGTGTGTGTGTGTGTGTGTGTGTGTGTGTGTGTGTGTGTGTGTGTGTGTGTGTGTGTGTGTGTGTGTGTGTGTGTGTGTGTGTGTGTGTGTGTGTGTGTGTGTGTGTGTGTGTGTGTGTGTGTGTTTATAGTAGGGGAAACGGCATCAGCGGAAGCAGTCGCCGGTCTTTACAAATCACACCATTTCCTCTGCTTATACCAAAATCTATTTTCTCCCCAGCCGGTTTAACCGTCCAAGCAGTGCATATTAAAATGGAAAACAAACCAATAGTCTCAGACACATAAACACATTCTACCAAACAAAATGCTTCTGAGTAATGCTGTGTGTGAGCGCACCATGCGCACGTACGTGCAAGGCAGGCGTGCACACGCGCGTGTGTGTGTCTGCACATAGCTGTGTACGTGTGTGTGTCTGCACATAGCTGTGTACGTGTGTGTGTCTGCACATAGCTGTGTACGTGTGTGTGTCTGCACATAGCTGTGTACGTGTGTGTGTCTGCACATAGCTGTGTACGTGTGTGTGTCTGCACATAGCTGTGTACGTGTGTGTGTCTGCACATAGCTGTGTACGTGTGTGTGTCTGCACATAGCTGTGTACGTGTGTGTGTCTGCACATAGCTGTGTACGTGTGTGTGTCTGCACATAGCTGTGTACGTGTGTGTTGTCAGACTCACTCGTGTATCTGTGAGGCGTGGCCCTCCATCTCTTTCACCAGCGTGGTCAGCTTGCCTAGTAGTTTCTGGTAGGAGTCCAAGACCAGCAGGTCATCCTCCCGGAGCAGGAAGCGGAGGCCGTGACCCTCCGTACGACCCAGACTGTGACCTGACGGAGCTGCCATACTGGTGATGGTGTGTTGTACGTACACCATGGGGTTCAGCTTACCTGGGAGACGGTCAGAATTAAACGCAGCACTACAATGGGCATTGGCATCCTAGCAAGATTACAAGAAATTCAGTTGCTGGCCTCATCTCTGACCCCACTAGGCTATCTGCCCCCCCCCCCACCCCCTCCAGGGTTAGGGTCGGAGGTCAGTGCTTAGTGCCATGCTCTCACCTTGTTCGGCGTTACGACCTCCTCTCTCCAGGGTGGAACTCTTCCTGTTGTCCAGCTGCACTCCGAAGGCGCTGCCCAGAGAGGTGGTGGTTTTGGGGTAGGACACCTCCATCACGTTCACATGGCAGTTGGTGGGGCAGAAGTCGCTGCTGTGGAGCGGGGACACCTTGGTTTTGGCCTGCTTGAAGGTGGGCCACGCCCTGTTCTTCAACACCCGTGAGAACTGGAGGGAGTAGAGAGAGAGATGGTGGGAGGAGAGAGAGAGATGGTGGGAGGAGAGAGAGAGAGATGGTGGGAGGAGAGAGAGAGATGGTGGGAGGAGAGAGAGAGAGATGGTGGGTGGAGAGAGAGAGAGAGATGGTGGGAGGAGAGAGAGAGATGGTGGGAGGAGAGAGAGAGAGATGGAGGGAGGAGAGAGAGAGAGATGGAGGGAGGGGAGAGAGAGAGATGGTGGGAGGAGAGAGAGATGGAGGGAGGAGAGAGAGAGATGGAGGGAGGAGAGAGAGAGAGATGGTGGGAGTTAAGCATTTAACAATGCTTTGGTGATGCTCTCTTCAGGATTGCAAAATTACACCAAGTTGATCAAAATTTCCAAGTTTTCCAGAAATCCCTGTTTGGGGATTCGTTATGTCCTCCCGATTCCAGGAATCTTACAAGTTACTTGAATCCGAGCTCGGTCTCTTTCGGTCTCTGGATACAGACTAAGCAGTAATAAGCTGGTCAGAAAACCCCTGTCAGAATCATTTACATTCCTCTCTGCAACCCTTTGATTTATGTTCAATGTTTCAGCCATTAGCCAATCATCAACGTCTGGACACAGGAAACAGAATGCGCCTAACAAACAACCAGAGTCTGTGTTTATGTGGAGTATTTACAAGTCTGAGCAACTCTGAACCTGAAAAACATCACCTATCAACGCACTCATTCATAAGTAAAACTATGTTTAATGCTGGGTTTGGTGATTTCACTGAAACCAGAGAATTATTGCACACAGTCTGATGAAGTACTTTAAACAGGTGACATTGAACAGCTCTTCTCCTTTACTGAGATGTTCTATGGAGGGGTATAGATTCAAGAAGCTCGACCTTCTTCCTCCGTATAATTTCATCTCAGTAGCATGCTTGTGTATGTGTTTCCGAGTTGTTTTTCCCCATTCAAGTCCAATCAAATTGTATTTGTCACATAGTTAGCAGATGTTTAATGCGAGTGTAGCGAAATGCTTGTGCTTCTAGTTCCGACAAAGCAGCAATATCCAACATTCACATCACGTCCATGCAGAACTAACACCGGACAAATAGAGAGATCCATCATAGTGTGCTGTGGTTTGGCAGTTTCCATTGAAACCAGAAGAGGAAATGTCTTCTGTCAGATACATTACCCTGGACAATATAAATACTATATTGTTTAAATGAATATATACGTCCCCTGGGCTGCACGGTAAATCTCATACACAACCATGGAAAACAGGAAGATAAATCTGCACGCCACCAAAACTCTCTACTGTAAGCCATGCTCCCCTGGTCTGCGTACTAACTAAGTGACTGATAGCATCTCTGTGTGTTAATATGCTAGGTGCCTGCGGGGTATGCTCAGCATGCTAAAAACATTTATTTGTGAAACCTCTGTCGTAGGCCCTACGTAAACATTCACACGCACATCTCTCTACGTAAACATTCACATCTCTCTACGTAAACATTCACACGCACATCTCTCTACGTAAACATTCACACACACATCTCTCTACGTAAACATTCACACACACATCTCTCTACGTAAACATTCACACACACATCTCTCCACGTAAACATTCACACACACATCTCTCCACGTAAACATTCACATCGCTCTACGTAAACATTCACACACACATCTCTCTACGTAAACATACACACGCACATCTCTCTACGTAAACATTCACATTCACATCTCTCTCCGTAAACATTCACATTCACATCTCTCTACGTAAACATTCACATTTCTCTACGTAAACATTCACATTTCTCTACGTAAACATTCACATTCACATCTCTCTATGTAAACATTCACATCTCTCTACGTAAATATTCACATCTCTCTACGTAAACATTCAGATTCACATCTCTCTACGTAAACATTCACATCTCTCTACATAAACATTCACATTCACATCTCTCTACGTAAACATTCACATTCACATCTCTCTACGTAAACATGCACATCTCTCTATGTAAACATTCACATTCACATCTCTCTACGTAAACATTCACACACACATCTCTCTACGTAAACATTCACACACACATCTCTCCACGTAAACATTCACACGCACATCTCTCTACGTAAACATTCACATCTCTCCACGTAAACAATCACATGCACATCTCTCTACGTAAACATTCACATCTCTCTACGTAAACATTCACACACACATCTCTCTACGTAAACATTCACATTCACATCTCTCTACGTAAACATTCACATTCACATCTCTCTCCGTAAACATTCACATTCACATTTCTCTACGTAAACATTCACATTTCTCTACGTAAACATTCACATTCACATCTCTCTACGTAAACATTCACATTCACATCTCTCTACGTAAACATTCACATTCACATCTCTACGTAAACATTCACATCTCTCTACGTAAACATTCACATCTCTCTACGTAAACATTCACATTCACATCTCTCTACGTAAACATTCACACACACATCTCTCTACGTAAACATTCACACGCACATCTCTCTACGTAAACATTCACACGCACATCTCTCCACGTAAACATTCACACGCACATCTCTCTACGTAAACATTCACTTCTCTCTACGTAAACATTCACATCTCTCCACGTAAACATTCACACGCACATCTCTCTACATAAACATTCACATCTCTCTACGTAAACATTCACACACACATCTCTCTACGTAAACATTCACATCTCTCTACGTAAACATTCACATTCACATCTCTCTCCGTAAACATTCACATTCACATCTCTCTACGTAAACATTCACATTTCTCTACGTAAACATTCACATTTCTCTACGTAAACATTCACATTCACATCTCTCTATGTAAACATTCACATCTCTCTACGTAAATATTCACATCTCTACGTAAACATTCACATTCACATCTCTCTACGTAAACATGCACATCTCTCTACGTAAACATTCACATTCACATCTCTCTACGTAAACATTCACACACACATCTCTATACGTAAACATTCACACACACATCTCTCTACGTAAACATTCACACGCACATCTCTCTACGTAAACATTCACACACACATCTCTCTACGTAAACATTCACACACACATCTCTCTACGTAAACATTCACACACACATCTCTCCACGTAAACATTCACATCTCTCTACGTAAACATTCACACGCACATCTCTCTACGTAAACATTCACACACACATCTCTCTACGTAAACATTCACACACACATCTCTCTACGTAAACATTCACACACACATCTCTCCACGTAAACATTCACATCTCTCTACGTAAACATTCACACACACATCTCTCTACGTAAACATTCACACACACATCTCTCCACGTAAACATTCACACGCACATCTCTCTATGTAAACATTCACATCTCTCTACGTAAACATTCACACACACATCTCTCTACGTAAACATTCACACACACATCTCTCCACGTAACCATTCACACGCACATCTCTCTACGTAAACATTCACATCTCTCTACGTAAACATTCACATCTCTCTACGTAAACATTCACACACACATCTCTCTACGTAAACATTCACACACACATCTCTCAACGTAAACATTCACACACACATCTCTCCACGTAAACATTCACATCTCTCTACGTAAACATTCACATCTCTCCACGTAAACATTCACACACACATCTCTCTACGTAAACATTCACATCTCTCTACGTAAACATTCACATCTCTCTACGTAAACATTCACACGCACATCTCTCCACGTAAACATTCACACACACATCTCTCTACGTAAACATTCACACGCACATCTCTCTACGTAAACATTCACACACACATCTCTCTACGTAAACATACACACGCACATCTCTCTACGTAAACATTCACATTTCTCTACGTAAACATTCACATTTCTCTACGTAAACATTCACATTCACATCTCTCTATGTAAACATTCACATCTCTCTACGTAAATATTCACATATCTCTACGTAAACATTCACATTCACATCTCTCTACATAAACATTCACATCTCTCTACGTAAACATTCACATTCACATCTCTCTACGTAAACATTCACATTCACATCTCTCTACGTAAACATGCACATCTCTCTACGTAAACATTCACATTCACATCTCTCTATGTAAACATTCACACACACATCTCTCTACGTAAACATTCACACACACATCTCTCCACGTAAACATTCACACGCACATCTCTCTACGTAAACATTCACTTCTCTCTACGTAAACATTCACATCTCTCCACGTAAACAATCACATGCACATCTCTCTACGTAAACATTCACATCTCTCTACGTAAACATTCACACACACATCTCTCTACGTAAACATTCACATTCACATCTCTCTCCGTAAACATTCACATTCACATCTCTCTACGTAAACATTCACATTTCTCTACGTAAACATTCACATTTCTCTACGTAAACATTCACATTCACATCTCTCTACGTAAACATTCACATTCACATCTCTCTACGTAAACATTCACATTCACATCTCTCTACGTAAACATTCACATCTCTCTACGTAAACATTCACATTCTCTCTCGTAAACATTCACACACACATCTCTCTACATAAACATTCACACGCACATCTCTCCACGTAAACATTCACACGCACATCTCTCTACGTAAACATTCACTTCTCTCTACGTAAACATTCACATCTCTCCACGTAAACATTCACACGCACATCTCTCTACGTAAACATTCACATCTCTCTACGTAAACATTCACACACACATCTCTCTACGTAAACATTCACATCTCTCTACGTAAACATTCACATTCACATCTCTCTCCGTAAACATTCACATTCACATCTCTCTCCGTAAACATTCACATTCACATCTCTCTACGTAAACATTCACATTTCTCTACGTAAACATTCACATTCACATCACTCTATGTAAACATTCACATCTCTCTACGTAAATATTCACATCTCTACGTAAACATTCACATTCACATCTCTCTACGTAAACATGCACATCTCTCTACGTAAACATTCACATTCACATCTCTCTACGTAAACATTCACACACACATCTCTATACGTAAACATTCACACACACATCTCTCTACGTAAACATTCACACGCACATCTCTCTACATAAACATTCACACACACATCTCTCTACGTAAACATTCACACACACATCTCTCCACGTAAACATTCACATCTCTCTACGTAAACATTCACACACACATCTCTCTACGTAAACATTCACACACACATCTCTCTACGTAAACATTCACACACACATCTCTCTACGTAAACATTCACACACACATCTCTCTACGTAAACATTCACACACACATCTCTCCACGTAAACATTCACATCTCTCTACGTAAACATTCACACACACATCTCTCTACGTAAACATTCACACACACATCTCTCTACGTAAACATTCACACGCACATCTCTCTACGTAAACATTCACATCTCTCTACGTAAACATTCCCATCTCTCTACGTAAACATTCACACACACACATCTCTCTACGTAAACATTCACACACACATCTCTCAACGTAAACATTCACACACACATCTCTCCACGTAAACATTCACATCTCTCTACGTAAACATTCACATCTCTCCACGTAAACATTCACACGCACATCTCTCTACGTAAACATTCACATCTCTCTACGTAAACATTCACACGCACATCTCTCTACGTAAACATTCACATCTCTCTACGTAAACATTCACACGCACATCTCTCCACGTAAACATTCACACGCACATCTCTCTACGTAAACATTCACACGCACATCTCTCTACGTAAACATTCACACACACATCTCTCTACGTAAACATACACACGCACATCTCTCTACGTAAACATTCACATTCACATCTCTCTACGTAAACATTCACATTCACATCTCTCTCCGTAAACATTCACATTCACATCTCTCTACGTAAACATTCACATTTCTCTACGTAAACATTCACATTTCTCTACGTAAACATTCACATTCACATCTCTCTATGTAAACATTCACATCTCTCTACGTAAATATTCACATATCTCTACGTAAACATTCACATTCACATCTCTCTACGTAAACATTCACATCTCTCTACGTAAACATTCACATTCACATCTCTCTACGTAAACATTCACATTCACATCTCTCTACGTAAACATGCACATCTCTCTACGTAAACATTCACATTCACATCTCTCTACGTAAACATTCACACACACATCTCTCTACGTAAACATTCACACACACATCTCTCCACGTAAACATTCACACGCACATCTCTCTACGTAAACATTCACTTCTCTCTACGTAAACATTCACATCTCTCCACGTAAACAATCACATGCACATCTCTCTACGTAAACATTCACATCTCTCTACGTAAACATTCACACACACATCTCTCTACGTAAACATTCACATTCACATCTCTCTACGTAAACATTCACATCTCTCTCCGTAAACATTCACATTCACATCTCTCCACGTAAACATTCACATTTCTCTACGTAAACATTCACATTTCTCTACGTAAACATTCACATTCACATCTCTCTACGTAAACATTCACATTCACATCTCTCTACGTAAACATTCACATCTCTCTACGTAAACATTCACATCTCTCTACGTAAACATTCACATCTCTCTACGTAAACATTCACATCTCTCTACGTAAACATTCACACACACATCTCTCTACGTAAACATTCACACGCACATCTCTCCACGTAAACATTCACACGCACATCTCTCTACGTAAACATTCACATCTCTCCACGTAAACATTCACACGCACATCTCTCTACGTAAACATTCACATCTCTCTACGTAAACATTCACACACACATCTCTCTACGTAAACATTCACATCTCTCTACGTAAACATTCACATTCACATCTCTCTCCGTAAACATTCACATCTCTCTACGTAAACATTCACATTTCTCTACGTAAACATTCACATTGCTCTACGTAAACATTCACATTCACATCTCTCTATGTAAACATTCACATCTCTCTACGTAAATATTCACATCTCTACGTAAACATTCACATTCACATCTCTCCATGTAAACATTCACATCTCTCTACGTAAACATTCACACACACATCTCTCTACGTAAACATTCACACACACATCTCTCTACGTAAACATTCACACACACATCTCTCTACGTAAACATTCACACACACATCTCTCCACGTAAACATTCACATCTCTCTACGTAAACATTCACACACACAACTCTCTACGTAAACATTCACATCTCTCTACGTAAACATTCAGACACACATCTCTCTACGTAAACATTCACACACACATCTCTCCACGTAAACATTCACACGCACATCTCTCTACGTAAACATTCACATCTCTCTACGTAAACATTCACATCTCTCTACGTAAACATTCACACACACATCTCTCTACGTAAACATTCACACACACATCTCTCAACGTAAACATTCACACACACATCTCTCCACGTAAACATTCACATCTCTCTACGTAAACATTCACATCTCTCCACGTAAACATTCACACGCACATCTCTCTACGTAAACATTCACATCTCTCTACGTAAACATTCACACGCACATCTCTCTACGTAAACATTCACATCTCTCTACGTAAACATTCACACGCACATCTCTCCACGTAAACATTCACACGCACATCTCTCTACGTAAACATTCACAAGCACATCTCTCTACGTAAACATTCACACACACATCTCTCTACGTAAACATACACACGCACATCTCTCTACGTAAACATTCACATTCACATCTCTCCACGTAAACATTCACATCTCTCTCCGTAAACATTCACATTCACATCTCTCTACGTAAACATTCACATTTCTCTACGTAAACATTCACATTCACATCTCTCTATGTAAACATTCACATATCTCTACGTAAACATTCACATTCACATCTCTCTACGTAAACATTCACATCTCTCTACGTAAACATTCACATTCACATCTCTCTACGTAAACATTCACATTCACATCTCTCTACGTAAACATGCACATCTCTCTACGTAAACATTCACATTCTCTCTACGTAAACATTCACACACACATCTCTCTACGTAAACATTCACACACATCTCTCCACGTAAACATTCACATCTCTCTACGTAAACATTCACTTCTCTCTACGTAAACATTCACATCTCTCCACGTAAACATTCACATTCACATCTCTCTACGTAAACATTCACACATCATCTCTCTACGTAAACATTCACATTCACATCTCTCTACGTAAACATTCACATCTCTCTCGTAAACATTCACATTCACATCTCTCTACGTAAACATTCACATTTCTCTACGTAAACATTCACATCTCTACGTAAACATTCACATTCACATCTCTCTACGTAAACATTCACATTCACATCTCTCTACGTAAACATTCACATCTCTCTACAAACATTCACATCTCTCTACGTAAACATTCACATCTCTCTACGTAAACATTCACATCTCTCTACGTAAACATTCACACACACATCTCTCTACGTAAACATTCACACGCACATCTCTCCACGTAAACATTCACACGCACATCTCTCTACGTAAACATTCACATCTCTCTACGTAAACATTCACATCTCTCCACGTAAACATTCACACACATCTCATACGTAAACATTCACATCTCTACGTAAACATTCACACACACATCTCTCTACGTAAACATTCACATCTCTCTCCACGTAAACATTCACATCTCAAACATTCACATCTCTCTACGTAAACATTCATTCAAACATCTCTCTACGTAAACATTCACATTCACATCTCTCTATGTAAACATTCACATCTCTCTACGTAAATATTCACATCTCTACGTAAACATTCACATCTCTCCACGTAAACATTCACATCTCTCTACGTAAACATTCACACACACATCTCTCTACGTAAACATTCACACACACATCTCTCTACGTAAACATTCACACACACATCTCTCTACGTAAACATTCACACACACATCTCTCCACGTAAACATTCACATCTCTCTACGTAAACATTCACACACACAACTCTCTACGTAAACATTCACATCTCTCTACGTAAACATTCACACACATCTCTCTACAAACATTCACACACACATCTCTCCACGTAAACATTCACACGCACATCTCTCTACGTCTCTCTCTCTACATTCACATCTCTCTACGTAAACATTCACACACACATCTCTCTACGTAAACATTCACACACACATCTCTCAACGTAAACATTCATCTCTCCACGTAAACATTCACATCTCTCTACGTAAACATTCAACATTCACATCTCTCTACGTAAACATTCACATCTCTCTACATAAACATTCTCTCTCTACGTAAACATTCACATCTCTCTACGTAAACATTCACACACATCTCTCAACGTAAACATTCACACACACATCTCTCCACGTAAACATTCACATCTCTCTCTACGTAAACATTCACATCTCTCCACGTAAACATTCACACACATCTCTCTACGTAAACATTCACATCTCTCTACGTAAACATTCACATCTCTCTCGTAAACATTCACACGCACATCTCTCCACGTAAACATTCACACACACATCTCTCTACGTAAACATTCACACGCACATCTCTCTACGTAAACATTCACACACATCTCTCTCTACGTAAACATTCACACGCACATCTCTCTACGTAAACATTCACATTTCTCTACAAACATTCACATCTCTACGTAAACATTCACATTCACATCTCTCTATGTAAACATTCACATCTCTCTACGTAAACATTCACATTCACATCTCTCTACGTAAACATTCACATCTCTCTACGTAAACATTCACATTCACATCTCTCTACGTAAACATTCACATTCACATCTCTCTACGTAAACATTCTCTCTACGTAAACATTCACATCTCTCTACGTAAACATTCACACACATCTCTCTACGTAAACATTCACACACACATCTCTCCACGTAAACATTCACACGCATCTCTCTACGTAAACATTCACTCTCTCTACGTAAACATTCACATCTCTCACGTAAACATTCTCTCTACGTAAACATTCACATCTCTCTACGTAAACATTCACACACACATCTCTCGTAAACGTAAACATTCACATTCACATCTCTCTACGTAAACATTCACATTTCTCTACGTAAACATTCACATTTCTCTCTCCGTAAACATTCACATTCACATCTCTCTACGTAAACATTCACATTCACTCTCTACGTAAACATTCACATCTCTCTCTACGTAAACATTCACATCTCTCTACGTAAACATTCACATTCACATCTCTCTACGTAAACATTCACACACACATCTCTCTACGTAAACATTCACACGCACATCTCTCCACGTAAACATTCACACGCACATCTCTCTACGTAAACATTCACTTCTCTTACGTAAACATTCACATCTCTCCACGTAAACATTCACACGCACATCTCTCTACGTAAACATTCACATCTCTCTACGTAAACATTCACACACACATCTCTCTACGTAAACATTCACATTCTCTACGTAAACATTCACATCTCTCTCGTAAACATTCACATTCACATCTCTCTCCGTAAACATTCACATTCACATCTCTACGTAAACATTCACATTTCTCTACGTAAACATTCACATTCACATCTCTCTATGTAAACATTCACATCTCTACGTAAATATTCACATCTCTACGTAAACATTCACATTCACATCTCTCTACGTAAACATTCTCTCTACAAACATTCACATCTCTCTACGTAAACATTCACACACACATCTCTATACGTAAACATTCACACACACATCTCTCTACGTAAACATTCACACGCACATCTCTCTACGTAAACATTCACACACACATCTCTCGTAAACATTCACACACACATCTCTCCACGTAAACATTCACATCTCTCTACGTAAACATTCACACACACATCTCTCTACGTAAACATTCACACACACATCTCTCTACGTAAACATTCACACACACATCTCTCTACGTAAACATTCACATCTCTCTACGTAAACATTCTCTCTCCACGTAAACATTCACATCTCTCTACGTAAACATTCACACACACATCTCTACGTAAACATTCACACACACATCTCTCTACGTAAACATTCACACGCACATCTCTCTACGTAAACATTCACATCTCTCTACGTAAACATTCACATCTCTCTACGTAAACATTCACACACACACATCTCTCGTAAACATTCACACACACATCTCTCAACGTAAACATTCACACACACATCTCTCCACGTAAACATTCACATCACGTAAACATTCACATCTCTCCACGTAAACATTCACACGCACATCTCTACGTAAACATTCACATCTCTCACGTAAACATTCACACGCACATCTCTCACGTAAACATTCACATCTCTCTACGTAAACATTCACATCTCTCCACGTAAACATTCACACGCACATCTCTACGTAACCATTCACACGCACATCTCTCTACGTAAACATTCACACACACATCTCTCTACGTAAACATACACACGCACATCTCTCTCGTAAACATTCACATTCACATCTCTCTACGTAAACATTCACATCTCTCTCCGTAAACATTCACATTCACATCTCTCTACGTAAACATTCACATTTCTCTACGTAAACATTCACATTTCTCTACGTAAACATTCTCTCTCTATGTAAACATTCACATCTCTCTACGTAAATATTCACATATCTCTACGTAAACATTCACATTCACATCTCTCTACGTAAACATTCACATCTCTCTACGTAAACATTCACATTCACATCTCTACGTAAACATTCACATTCACATCTCTACGTAAACATGCACATCTCTCTACGTAAACATTCACATTCACATCTCTCTACGTAAACATTCACACACACATCTCTCTACGTAAACATTCACACACACATCTCTCCACGTAAACATTCACACGCACATCTCTCGTAAACATTCACTTCTCTCTACGTAAACATTCACATCTCTCCACGTAAACAATCACATGCACATCTCTCTACGTAAACATTCACATCTCTCTACGTAAACATTCACACACACATCTCTCTACGTAAACATTCACATTCACATCTCTCTACGTAAACATTCACATCTCTCTCCGTAAACATTCACATCTCTCTCCACGTAAACATTCACATTTCTCTCGTAAACATTCACATTTCTCTACGTAAACATTCACATTCACATCTCTCTACGTAAACATTCACATTCACATCTCTCTACGTAAACATTCACATCTCTCTACGTAAACATTCACATCTCTCTACGTAAACATTCACATCTCTCTACGTAAACATTCACATCTCTCTACGTAAACATTCACACACACACACTCTCTACGTAAACATTCACATCTCTCCACGTAAACATTCTCTCTACGTAAACATTCACATCTCTCCACGTAAACATTCTCTCTACGTAAACATTCACATCTCTCTACATTCACACACACATCTCTCTACGTAAACATTCACATCTCTCTACGTAAACATTCACATTCACATCTCTCTCCGTAAACATTCACATCTCTCTACGTAAACATTCACATTTCTCTCGTAAACATTCACATTTCTCTACGTAAACATTCACATTCACATCTCTCTATGTAAACATTCACATCTCTCTACGTAAATATTCACATTCACGTAAACATTCACATTCACATCTCTCCATGTAAACATTCACATCTCTCTACGTAAACATTCACACACACATCTCTCTACGTAAACATTCACACACACATCTCTCTACGTAAACATTCACACACACATCTCTACGTAAACATTCACACACACATCTCTCCACGTAAACATTCACATCTCTCTCTACGTAAACATTCACACACACATCTCACACATCTCTACGTAAACATTCACATCTCTCTACGTAAACATTCACACACATCTCTACGTAAACATTCACATCTCTCGTAAACATTCACATTCACACATCTCTCTCTCGTAAACATTCACACGCACATCTCTCCACGTAAACATTCACATCTCTACGTAAACATTCACATCTCTCTACGTAAACATTCACACACACATCTCTCTACGTAAACATTCACACACACATCTCTCAACGTAAACATTCACACACACATCTCTCCACGTAAACATTCACATCTCTCTACGTAAACATTCACATCTCTCCACGTAAACATTCACACGCACATCTCTCGTAAACATTCACATCTCTACGTAAACATTCACACGCACATCTCTCTACGTAAACATTCACATCTCTCTACGTAAACATTCACACGCACATCTCTCCACGTAAACATTCACACGCACATCTCTCTACGTAAACATTCACACATTCACATTCACATCTCTCTACGTAAACATTCACACACACATCTCTCCACGTAAACATACACACGCACATCTCTCTACGTAACATTCACATTCACATCTCTCCACGTAAACATTCACATCTCTCTCCGTAAACATTCACATTCACATCTCTACGTAAACATTCACATTTCTCTACGTAAACATTCACATTTCTCTACGTAAACATTCACATTCACATCTCTACGTAAACATTCACATTCACAAACATTCACATATCTCTACGTAAACATTCACATTCACATCTCTCTACGTAAACATTCACATTCACGTAAACATTCACATCTCTCTCTACGTAAACATTCACATTCACATCTCAAACATGCACATCTCTACGTAAACATTCACATTCACATCTCTCTACGTAAACATTCACACACACATCTCTCTACGTAAACATTCACACACACATCTCTCCACGTAAACATTCACACGCACATCTCTACGTAAACTTCTTCTCTCTACGTAAACATTCACATCTCTCCACGTAAACAATCACATGCACATCTCTCTACGTAAACATTCACATCTCTCTACGTAAACATTCACACACACATCTCTCTACGTAAACATTCACATTCACACATCTCTACGTAAACATTCACATCTCTCTCCGTAAACATTCACATTCACATCTCTACGTAAACATTCACATTTCTCTACGTAAACATTCACATTTCTCTCGTAAACATTCACATTCACATCTCTCTACGTAAACATTCACATTCACATCTCTCTACGTAAACATTCACATCTCTCTACGTAAAAACATTCACATCTCTCTCCACGTAAACATTCACATCTCTACGTAAACATTCACATCTCTCTACGTAAACATTCACACACACATCTCTACGTAAACATTCACGTCTCTCCAAACATTCACATCTCTCTACGTAAACATTCACATCTCTCCACGTAAACATTCACACGCACATCTCTCTAAAACATTCACATCTCTCTACGTAAACATTCACACACACATCTCACGTAAACATTCACATCTCTCTACGTAAACATTCACATTCACATCTCTCCGTAAACATTCACATCTCTCTACGTAAACATTCACATTTCTCTACGTAAACATTCACATTTCTCTACGTAAACATTCACATTCACACATCATTCACATCTCTCTACGTAAATATTCACATCTCTACGTAAACATTCACATCACATCTCTCCACGTAAACATTCACATCTCTCTACGTAAACATTCACACATTTCTCTCTACGTAAACATTCACACACACATCTCTCTACGTAAACATTCACACACACATCTCTCTACGTAAACATTCACACACACATCTCTCCACGTAAACATTCACATCTCTCTACGTAAACATTCACACACACATCTCTCGTAAACATTCACATCTCTACGTAAACATTCACACACATCTCTCTACGTAAACATTCACATTCACATCTCTCCACGTAAACATTCACAAACATTCACATCTCTCTACGTAAACATTCACATCTCTCTACGTAAACATTCACACACACATCTCTCTACGTAAACATTCACACACACATCTCTCAACGTAAACATTCACACACACATCTCTCCACGTAAACATTCACACACACATTCACATCTCTCCACGTAAACATTCACACGCACATCTCTACGTAAACATTCACATCTCTCTACGTAAACATTCACACGCACATCTCTCTATTCACATCTCTCGTAAACATTCACACCATCTCTCCACGTAAACATTCACACGCACATCTCTCTACGTAAACATTCACAAGCACATCTCTCTACGTAAACATTCACACACACATCTCTACGTAAACATTCACACGCACATCTCTCTACGTAAACATTCACATTCATCTCTCCACGTAAACATTCACATCTCTCTCCGTAAACATTCACATTCACATCTCTCTACGTAAACATTCACATTTCTCTACGTAAACATTCACATTCACATCTCTCTACGTAAACATTCACATTCACATCTCTCGTAAACATTCACATTCACATCTAAACATTCACATCTCTCTACGTAAACATTCACATTCACATCTCTCTACGTAAACATTCACATTCACATCTCTACGTAAACATTCTCTCTACGTAAACATTCACATCACATCTCTACATTCACACACACATCTCTACGTAAACATTCACACACATCTCTCCACGTAAACATTCACACGCACATCTCTCTACGTAAACATTCACTTCTCTACGTAAACATTCACATCTCTCACGTAAACAATCACATGCACATCTCTCTACGTAAACATTCACATCTCTCTACGTAAACATTCACACACACATCTCTCTACGTAAACATTCACATTCACATCTCTACGTAAACATTCACATCTCTCTCTACGTAAACATTCACATTCACATCTCTCTACGTAAACATTCACATTTCTCTACGTAAACATTCACATTTCTCTACGTAAACATTCACATTCACATCTCTCTACGTAAACATTCACATTCACACACGTAAACATTCACATCTCTCTACGTAAACATTCACATCTCTCTACGTAAACATTCACATCTCTACGTAAACATTCACATCTCTCTACGTAAACATTCACACACACATCTCTCTACGTAAACATTCACACGCACATCTCTCCACGTAAACATTCACACGCACATCTCTCTACGTAAACATTCACTTCTCTCTACGTAAACATTCACATCTCTCCACGTAAACATTCACACGCACATCTCTCTACGTAAACATTCACATCTCTCTACGTAAACATTCACACACACATCTCTCTACGTAAACATTCACATCTCTCTACGTAAACATTCACATCTCTCTCCGTAAACATTCACATCTCTCTACGTAAACATTCACATTTCTCTACGTAAACATTCACATTTCTCTACGTAAACATTCACATTCACATCTCTCTATGTAAACATTCACATCTCTCTACGTAAACACATCTCTACGTAAACATTCACATCTCTCTCACGTAAACATTCACATCTCTCTACGTAAACATTCACACACACGTCTCTCTACGTAAACATTCACACACATCTCTCTACGTAAACATTCACACACACATCTCTACGTAAACATTCACATCTCTCCACGTAAACATTCACATCTCTCTACGTAAACATTCACACACACAACTCTCTACGTAAACATTCACATCTCTCTCGTAAACATTCATTCTACATTCACACACACATCTCTACGTAAACATTCACATTCACATCTCTCTCCGTAAACATTCACATCTCTCTCTCTCGTAAACATTCACATTCACATCTCTCTACGTAAACATTCACACACACTCTCCAACGTAAACATTCACACACACATCTCTCCACGTAAACATTCACATCTCTACGTAAACATTCACATCTCTCCACATTCACACGCACATCTCTCTACGTAAACATTCACATCTCTCTACGTAAACATTCACACGCACTCTCTATTCTCTCTACGTAAACATTCACACGCACATCTCTCCACGTAAACATTCACACGCACATCTCTCCACGTAAACATTCACAAGCACATCTCTCTACGTAAACATTCACACACACTCTCTACGTAAACATTCACACTCACATCTCTCTACGTAAACATTCACATTCACATCTCTCCACGTAAACATTCACATTCACATCTCTCTCCGTAAACATTCACATTCACATCTCACAAACATTCACATCTCTCTACATAAACATTCACATTCACATATCTCTCTAAACATTCAACATTCTCTACGTAAACATTCACATCTCTCTACGTAAACATTCACATTCACATCTCTCTACGTAAACATTCACATTCACATCAAACATTCACATCTCTCTACGTAAACATTCACACTTCTCTCTACGTAAACATTCACACACACATCTCTCTACGTAAACATTCACACACACATCTCTCCACGTAAACATTCACATCTCTCTACGTAAACATTCAGACACACATCTCTCTACGTAAACATTCACACACACATCTCTCCACGTAAACATTCACACGCACATCTCTCTACGTAAACATTCACATCTCTCTACGTAAACATTCACATCTCTACGTAAACATTCACACACACATCTCTCTCGTAAACATTCACACACACATCTCTCAACGTAAACATTCACACACACATCTCTCCACGTAAACATTCACATCTCTCTACGTAAACATTCACATCTCTCCACGTAAACATTCACACGCACATCTCTACGTAAACATTCACATCTCTCTCACGTAAACATTCATTCTACGTAAACATTCACATCTCTACGTAAACATTCTCTCTCCACGTAAACATTCATCTCTCTACATAAACATTCACAAGCATCTCTCTAAACATTCACACACACATCTCTCGTAAACATTCTCTACGTAAACATTCACATCTCTCCTACGTAAACATTCACATCTCTCTCCGTAAACGTAAACATTCACATTCACATTTCTCTACGTAAACATTCACATTCACATCTCTCTATGTAAACATTCACATATCTCTACGTAAACATTCACATTCACATCTCTCTACGTAAACATTCACATCTCTCTACGTAAACATTCACATTCACATCTCTCTACGTAAACATTCACATTCACATCTCTCTACGTAAACATGCACATCTCTCTACGTAAACATTCACACTCACATCTCTCTACGTAAACATTCACACACACATCTCTCTCGTAAACATTCACACACACATCTCACGTAAACATTCACACGCACATCTCTCTCGTAAACATTCACTTCTCTCTACGTAAACATTCACATCTCTCCACGTAAACAATCACATGCACATCTCTCTACGTAAACATTCACATCTCTCTACGTAAACATTCACACACACATCTCTCTACGTAAACATTCACATTCACATCTCTCTACGTAAACATTCACATCTCTCTCCGTAAACATTCACATTCACATCTCTCTACGTAAACATTCACATTTCTCTACGTAAACATTCACATTTCTCTACGTAAACATTCACATTCTCTCTACGTAAACATTCACATTCACATCTCTCTACGTAAACATTCACATCTCTCTATAAACATTCACATCTCTCTACGTAAACATTCACATCTCTCTACGTAAACATTCACATCTCTCCACGTAAACATTCACACGTCTCTCTACGTAAACATTCACACAAACATTCTCTCTCCACGTAAACATTCACACGCACATCTCTCGTAAACATTCACATCTCTCTCACGTAAACATTCACACACACATCTCTCTACGTAAACATTCACATCTCTCTCTACGTAAACATTCACATTTCTCTACGTAAACATTCACATTTCTCTACGTAAACATTCACATTCACATCTCTCTATGTAAACATTCACATCTCTCTACGTAAATATTCACATCTCTACGTAAACATTCACATTCACATCTCTCTACGTAAACATTCACATCTCTACGTAAACATTCACACACATCTCTCTCCGTAAACATTCACATCACATCTCTCGTAAACATTCACACACACATCTCTCACGTAAACATTCACACACACATCTCTCTACGTAAACATTCACATCTCTCTACGTAAACATTCACACACACAACTCTCTACGTAAACATTCACATCTCTCTACGTAAACATTCACACACACTCTCTACGTAAACATTCACACACACATCTCTCACGTAAACATTCACACGCACATCTCTCTACGTAAACATTCACATCTCTCTACGTAAACATTCACACACACATCTCTACGTAAACATTCACACACACATCTCTCAACGTAAACATTCACACACACATCTCTCCGTAAACATTCACATCTCTCTACGTAAACATTCACACACACATCTCTCTCTACGTAAACATTCACATCTCTCTCGTAAACATTCACACGCACATCTCTCTACGTAAACATTCACATCTCTCTACGTAAACATTCACACGCACATCTCTCCACGTAAACATTCACACGCACATCTCTACGTAAACATTCACAAGTCTCTAAAACATTCACACACACATCTCTCTACGTAAACATTCACACACACTCTCCACGTCATTCACATCTCTCTCCGTAAACATTCACATTCACATTCTCTCTACGTAAACATTCACATCTCACTCTCAAACATTCACATTCACATCTCTCTACGTAAACATTCACATTCACAAACATTCACATCTCTCTCTACGTAAACATTCACATCTCTCTACGTAAACATTCACACACACATTCTCTACGTAAACATTCACACACACATCTCTCACGTAAACATTCACACACACATCTCTCCACGTAAACATTCACACTCTCTACGTAAACATTCACATCTCTCCACGTAAACATTCACATCACATCTCTCTACGTAAACATTCACATCTCTCTACGTAAACATTCACACATCTCTCTACGTAAACATTCACATTCACATCTCTCGTAAACATTCACATCTCTCTCCGTAAACATTCACATCACATTTCTCTACGTAAACATTCACATTTCTCTCCTACGTAAACATTCACATTCACATCTCTCTACGTAAACATTCACATTTCTCTACGTAAACATTCACATTCACATTTCTCTCTCATTCACGTCTCTCTAAACATTCACATCTCTCTACGTAAACATTCACATCTCTCTCGTAAACATTCACATCTCTCTACGTAAACATTCACATTCACATCTCTCTACGTAAACATTCACACACACATCTCTCCACGTAAACATTCACACGCTCTCTACGTAAACATTCACATCTCTACGTAAACATTCACATCTCTCCACGTAAACATTCACACACACATCTCTCTACGTAAACATTCACATCTCTCTACGTAAACATTCACACACACATCTCTCCACGTAAACATTCACATCTCTCTACGTAAACATTCACATTCATCTCTCTCCGTAAACATTCACATTCACATCTCTCTACGTAAACATTCACATTTCTCTACGTAAACATTCACATTTCTCTACGTAAACATTCACATTCACATCTCTCTAAACATTCACATCTCTCTACGTAAATATTCACATCTCTACGTAAACATTCACATTCACATCTCTCTACGTAAACATTCACATTCTACGTAAACATTCACATCTCTCTACGTAAACATTCACATCACATCTCTCGTAAACATTCACATTCACATCTCTCTACGTAAACATTCACACGTACATCTCTCTACGTAAACATTCACACACATCTCTCTACGTAAACATTCACACACACATCTCTCTACGTAAACATTCACACACATCTCTCTACGTAAACATTCACACACACATCTCTCCATAAACATTCACACGCACAAACATTCTCTCTACGTAAACATTCACTTCTCTCTACGTAAACATTCACATCTCTCCACGTAAACAATCACATGCACATCTCTCTACGTAAACATTCACATCTCTCTACGTAAACATTCACACACACATCTCTCTACGTAAACATTCACATTCACATCTCTCTACGTAAACATTCACATCTCTCTCCGTAAACATTCACATTCACATCTCTCTATGTAAACATTCACATTTCTCTACGTAAACATTCACATTTCTCTACGTAAACATTCACATTCACATCTCTCTACGTAAACATTCACATTCACATCTCTCTACGTAAACATTCACATCTCTCTACGTAAACATTCACATCTCTCTACGTAAACATTCACATCTCTCTACGTAAACATTCACATCTCTCTACGTAAACATTCACACACACATCTCTCTACGTAAACATTCACACGCACATCTCTCCACGTAAACATTCACACGCACATCTCTCTACGTAAACATTCACTTCTCTCTACGTAAACATTCACATCTCTCCACGTAAACATTCACACGCACATCTCTCTACGTAAACATTCACATCTCTCTACGTAAACATTCACACACACATCTCTCTACGTAAACATTCACATCTCTCTACGTAAACATTCACATCTCTCTCCGTAAACATTCACATCTCTCTACGTAAACATTCACATTTCTCTACGTAAACATTCACATTTCTCTACGTAAACATTCACATTCACATCTCTCTATGTAAACATTCACATCTCTCTACGTAAATATTCACATCTCTACGTAAACATTCACATCTCTCCACGTAAACATTCACATCTCTCTACGTAAACATTCACACACACATCTCTCTACGTAAACATTCACACACACATCTCTCTACGTAAACATTCACACACACACACTCTCTACGTAAACATTCACACACACATCTCTCCACGTAAACATTCACATCTCTCTACGTAAACATTCACACACACAACTCTCTCCGTAAACATTCACATCTCTCTGTAAACATTCAGACACACATCTCTCTACGTAAACATTCACACACACTCTCCCACGTAAACATTCACACGGTAAACATTCACATCTCTCTACGTAAACATTCACATCTCTCTCGTAAACATTCACACACACATCTCTACGTAAACATTCACACACACATCTCTCAACGTAAACATTCACACACACATCTCTCCACGTAAACATTCACATCTCTCTACGAAACATTCACATCTCTCCACGTAAACATTCACACGCAGATTTCTCTACGTAAACATTCACACGCACATCTCTCTACGTAAACATTCACATCTCTCTACGTAAACATTCACACGCACATCTCTCCACGTAAACATTCACACGCACATCTCTCGTAAACATTCACATCTCTCTACGGTAAACATTCACATCTCTCGTAAACATTCACACGCACATCTCTCTACGTAAACATACACACGCATCTCTCTACGTAAACATTCACATCACATCTCTCCACGTAAACATTCACATTCACATCTCTCTCCGTAAACATTCACATTCACATCTCTCTACGTAAACATTCACATTTCTCTACATAAACATTCACATTCACATCTCTCTATGTAAACATTCACATATCTCTACGTAAACATTCACATTCACATCTCTCTACGTAAACATTCACATCTCTCTCGTAAACATTCACATTCACATCTCTCTACGTAAACATTCACATTCACATCTCTCTATAAACATGCACATCTCTACGTAAACATTCACACTCTCTCTCTACGTAAACATTCACACACACATCTCTCTACGTAAACATTCACACACACATCTCTCCACGTGAAACATTCACATCTCTCTACGTTTCAGACACACGTCTCTACGTAAACATTCACACACACATCTCTCCACGTGAAACATTCACACGCACATCTCTCTCGTAAACATTCACATCTCTCTGGGCGTAAACATTCACATCTCTCTACGTAAACATTCACACACACATCTCTCTCGTAAACATTCACACACACATCTCTCAACGTAAACATTCACACACACATCTCTCCACGTAAACATTCACATCTCTACGTAAACATTCACATCTCTCCACGTAAACATTCACACGCACATCTCTACGTAAACATTCACATCTCTCTCGTAAACATTCACACGTCTCTCACGTAAACATTCACATCTCTCTACGTAAACATTCACACGCACATCTCTCCACGTAAACATTCACACGCACATCTCTCTCGTAAACATTCACAAGCACATCTCTCTACGTAAACATTCACACACACATCTCTCTACGTAAACATACACACGCACATCTCTCTACGTAAACATTCACATCTCTCCACGTAAACATTCACATCTCTCTCCGTAAACATTCACATTCACATCTCTCTACGTAAACATTCACATTTCTCTACGTAAACATTCACATTCACATTCTCTCTATGTAAACATTCACATATCTCTCGTAAACATTCACATTCACATCTCTCTACGTAAACATTCACATCTCTCTACGTGAAACATTCACATCTCTCTCTCGTAAACATTCACATTCACATCTCTCTGTCTCTCTCGTAAACATTCACACTCACATCTCTCTCGTAAACTTCACACACACATCTCTCGTAAACATTCACACACACATCTCTCCACGTAAACATTCACACGCACATCTCTCGTAAACATTCACTTCTCTCTACGTAAACATTCACATCTCTCCACGTAAACAATCACATGCACATCTCTCTCGTAAACATTCACATCTCTCTCGTAAACATTCACACACACATCTCTCTACGTAAACATTCACATTCACATCTCTCGTAAACATTCACATCTCTCTCCGTAAACATTCACATTCACATCTCTCTACGTAAACATTCACATTTCTCTACGTAAACATTCACATTTCTCTGTAAACATTCACATTCACATTCTCTCTGTAAACATTCACATTCACATCTCTCTCGTAAACATTCACATCTCTCTATGTAAACATTCACATCTCTCTACGTAAACATTCACATCTCTCTCGTAAACATTCACATCTCTCTCGTAAACATTCACACACACATCTCTCGTAAACATTCACACATTCACATCTCTCTCACGTAAACATTCACACGTCTCTCGTAAACATTCACTCTCTCTCGTCTAAACATTCACACGCACATCTCTCGTAAACATTCACATCTCTCTACGTAAACATTCACACACATCTCTCTACGTAAACATTCACATCTCTCTCCGTAAACATTCACATCTCTCTCGTAAACATTCACATTTCTCTGCGTAAACATTCACATTTCTCTACGTAAACATTCACATTCACATCTCTCTATGTAAACATTCACATCTCTCTACGTCACATCTCTACGTAAACATTCACATTCACATCTCTCCACGTAAACATTCACATCTCTCTCGTAAACATTCACACACACATCTCTCTACGTAAACATTCACACACACATCTCTACGTAAACATTCACACACACATCTCTCTACGTAAACATTCACACACACATCTCTCCACGTAAACATTCACATCTCTCTACGTAAACATTCACACACACAACTCTCTACGTAAACATTCACATCTCTCTCGTAAACATTCAGACACACATCTCTCTCATTCACACACACATCTCTCCACGTAAACATTCACACGCACATCTCTCTACGTAAACATTCACATCTCTCTCGTAAACATTCACACACACATCTCTCTACGTAAACATTCACACACACATCTCTCAACGTAAACATTCACACACACATCTCTCCACGTAAACATTCACATCTCTCTCGTAAACATTCACATCTCTCCACGTAAACATTCACACGTCTCTGTAAACATTCACATCTCTCTACGTAAACATTCACACGCACATCTCTCTACGTAAACATTCACATCTCTCGTAAACATTCACACGCACATCTCTCCACGTAAACATTCACACGCACATCTCTCTACGTAAACATTCACAAGCACTCTCTCTACGTAAACATTCACACACACATCTCTACGTAAACATACTCTCTCTACGTAAACATTCACATTCACATCTCTCCACGTAAACATTCACATCTCTCTCCGTAAACATTCACATTCACATCTCTCTACGTAAACATTCACATCTCTCTCGTAAACATTCACATTCACATCTCTCTCGTAAACATTCACATTCACATCTCTCTACGTAAACATGCACATCTCTACGTAAACATTCACACTCACATCTCTCTACGTAAACATTCACACACACTCTCTACGTAAACATTCACACACACATCTCTCCACGTCACACGCACATCTCTCTCGTAAACATTCACTTCTCTCTACGTAAACATTCACATCTCTCCACGTAAACAATCACATGCACATCTCTCTCGTAAAC